>NW_011888916.1:901813-929698 GCF_000151845.1 Pteropus vampyrus
CAATCTCCCCTTCCTCCCCGCCCCCTCCCCACCAAGTCCCTGACAGTCACCACTCTACTCTGTCTCTTTGGATTTGACTTCCTTAAGTAACTCAGATAAGTGGAATCATCTCTTATTTGTCTTTCGTGACTGGCGTATTCCACTTAGCATAATGTCTTCAAGGATTTCTTTCCATTTTTAAGCTGAATATTTTATTGTATGTATATATCACATTTGTTTATCCATTCATCTGTTGATGGACAATTGAGATGCTTCCATATTTTCCCTATTGTAAAAATGCTGCCCTGACCATGAGTGTACAAATAATCCGTTCTAGTTTCTGCTTTTAATTCTTACAGGTATATACCCGGAAGTGGAATTGCTGGGTCATGCTAATTGTTTTTAATTTGTTGAGAAACCAACATACTGTTTTCCATAGTCGCTTGAAAAGTCATTCCTATTAGCAGTGCACAAGGATTCCAGTTTCTTCACATCTTGCTAACACTTGTTTTTTTTTTTTTTTTGATAATCATCATTTTAATGGGTGTGAAGTACTATCTCATTGTGGTTTTGGTTTTCATTTCCCCAGTGATTAGTGATGTTTAGTATCTTTTCATGTGTTTATTGGCCATTTGTATGTTTTTTGAGAAATGCCTAGTCATTGCCTAGTCAAGTCTTTTGACCATTTTTGAATTGGGTTGTTTGTTTTTTCATTGAGTTTTAGGAGTTTTTAAAAACATATTCAGGATATTATTAGTCCCTTATCAGATGTGTAATTTGTGAGTATTTTCTCCCATTCTGTTGGTTGCCTCTGTACTGTTGATGCTGTCTTTTGATGCACAAATTTTTAAAAAATTCTGATGAAGTCCAGTTTCGTCAATTTTTTCTTTTCTAGCCTGTGCCTTTGGTGTCATAGCTGAGAAATCATTGCCAAATCCAGTGTCATGAAGCTTCCCCTATGCTTTCTTCTTAGAGTTTTATAGTTTTAGCTTACGTTTAGGTCTTGATTCATTTTGAGTTAATTTTTGTGTATGGTGTTAAGTAAGGGTCCAACTTTATTCTTTTGCATGTGGATATCCAGTTATACTATCTTTTCCCCATTGAATGGTCTTGGCAGCCTTGTATAAAGTCATTTGACCATATATGTGGGTTTATTTCTGGCTCTGTTTCTTTCTGTTGGTCTATCGGGCTATTCTTAATGCCAATATCACACTGTTTTGATTACTGTAGCTTTTCAGTAAGTTCTGAATCAGGAAGTATAAATTTTTTCCAGTTTCGTTCTTTTTTCAAGATTAGTTTTGGCAAGTCTTTGATTTCTTTCATTTCTGTAACTTTGTAGTTTTCAATGATTAAGTTAACCTCTTTAGTTATTTCTAAGTATTTAATTCTTGATGATATAAATTTGAGTTTTTTTAATTTCCTTTTTGAATTGTTTATTGTCAGGGTATAGAAACAACTGATTTTTTGTGTTGCATTTGTATCCTGCTACTTTGCTAAATTTATTAGTTCTAACAGATTTATGTCAGTGTATGTGTAATCTTTAGGATTTTTACATATAAGATTATGTTATCTGAGAACAGAGATAGTTTTACTTCTTTTTCAATTTGGATGCCTTTTATTTCTTTTTCTTGCTTAATTGCTCTGGCTAGACATAATGTTGAATAATAATGTTGAATATCAGTGGTAAAAGTAGGCATCCTTGTCTTGTTCCTAATATTAGAGGAAAGGCCTTCAGTCTTTTACCATTGAGTGTAATGTTAGCAGTGGGTTTTTCATAAATGCCCTTTATTACATTGGAAGCTTCTTTCTATTCCTAGTTTTTTTTTTTTTTTTGATCATGAAAGAGTGTTGGATTGTTTCAAATGCTTTTTTTCTACATTAATTGAGGTTTTTTTTCTCTTTATTGTACTTATGTAGTATATTACATTGGTTTTCATATGTTGAATCACCCTTGCATTTGAGATAAATTCCATTTTGTCATGTTGTATAATCCACTTAATGTGCTGATGGATTTGGTTTGCTAGTTTTTTGTTGAAGATTTTTTCATCTGTACTCATAAAATATCTCGGTCTTTTCTTTACTTGGTGATGTTTTTGTCAGGCTTTAGTATTAGCAATTCTGGGATCATAGAATGAGATAGGAAATATTTACCCCTCTTCAATTTTGGGGAAGAATTTGAAAACCATTGGTGTTTTCTTTAAAAGTTTAGTAGAATAAACCTTTAAAGTGTGCAGGTGAATGAACTATCACAAAGTAAAGACCTGTGAAACATTGGTGCACCACGGAAGCCCTTCTAGCACTTCTTAGTGCTCCTCCCTCCCCTCTAAGATAACTCGTAGCCAGCCTATTGTTTGGACATAACTTTCTTGAATTCCTCTATTTTTACTCTGTGTTCCTGTAATCGATGTAAAAGCTGCAATTGCTTTCATAAGTTTGCGTGTGTGTGTGTGTTTGAATGTTGCTGAACTTGATATCTGTGGCAGCATTTTTCTGGGTGAATTTTCTTTTTCTTTTGAAAATTGTAATCTTTAATTTGTTTTGATGTTTTAGCATCTCTTATGAATACTATATTTTTTAACTTATGTTTTGATTTTCATATTTGAATGGATTGGTCTTTTCTTCACTGCCCCAATGGAGGAGGGGATGAAAGATGATGGCGGGGGGTGGCGTGTAGCTTTCCCAGTTTCTCAGCTCAAGAGTTCTCTCTGTTGCTACAGTAATGGACAATTTTTTAAAATTATTTTTGGTCCTATCTGTTGCAAGAGGTTCTACCACTAATTCATTCTTTTCCTCATGCCATTCCATCATCAAGGGATATCGCTTGCCCTCACTTCCAAAACAATCCTCCACCCCTTTAAAAAGTGATTTTTAGAGTCCGTCTCTTTTTCCTACCTCCTCCAATCCTTGATCTCGGACTTGCCCACAGCAGTTCCCACTCAGGTGAGACTCTGTTCTGTAGGGAAATATTTGCAGAGGGTTTCTAAGTTTTGTTAAAGCCAGGACCTATCTGAAGCCACCATTCTACCTACCTTTGTGGCTTTCTGTACCCCTTCTGTTAGTTTGGGTTGTTCTTTCATCCTCACATTTAAATATAATCTGGAGTTTGAAGGTTTTCTCAGAGTTTTGTTGAAGGGGGTAGGCTGTGGAATACTTTATTTGCTCTTTGTTGCTTTTTATGAAATAAAAAAACAAAAAATATGCCAAAGAAGAAAAGTGGCATGAGTCACACTTAGGCTTCCACTGTGCTGTCAGCCAGACCTGCATCTTAGAAAAACCCAGGCTGGAGAATGGCCTGGAGGCAGGATAATTCAAGCAAGAGATGATGGAGACCTGCATTCAGGTGGGGTTTGGAGGTGGGGAAAGGGACATGTGGAAATGGAATTTGAGCTAGGGTGAATTTCACCTGACTCTCTCTCTCTCTTCAAGGATACTGAGAAGTCAATGTGCATCTTGGACATGTCTCCATCTCCCGAAAGCAGTAGAGTGCACACCTCTTGGAACCATGGCCCATCAGGCATTCAACACTTCCCTCAGTGCCCACAGCTGGAGAGGATCCCCTTGGTCTCTGCTGACACACCCAGGCAGAATGAAAGTGAAATGGGATCACAGTTCAGTGTATTGCTGCCTGAGCATGGTGCGAACTACGGCCCCCAAGTGACTCTCACACCTTCCCAGACGATTTACTGTCAGGGAATATCTCCCTCTCAACCAGGAATGATGGTTTTGAAGGGGCCCCAGATGATGCCCTTAGGAGAGCCCAATATTCCAGGGATGGCCATGACCTTCAGTGGGAATCTAAGGATGCCCCCCAGTGGGCCACCAGTCTCAGCTCCCAGTGGAATCCCAATGGTGTCCCACATCAGGGCTCCAACAATGCCTTATTCTGGCCCCCCAACAATACCATCTAACAGAGACTCTTTAACACCTAAAATGTTATTGGCACCAGCCATGCCTTCTACTGAGGCAATGCTCCCCTCTTTGGCTCAGATGTTGCCCCCTAGAGATCCCCACAGTTGTGGAATGCCCCCAGCTGGATCCCCATCATTGCTGGCTTTAGAATCCCAAGACTCTTTTGGGAGCCAGCCAGCCTTCCAGGAAGATCCATTCCGACCTGAGCAGCACATACATGCTCCACAGAGAACAGAGCAGAACTCCAGGGCCCAGGAAAGGGCTCCCAAGAGGAGCTCCCCGGTTTCAAGGCCTTACTGCTGCCAGTATGAAGACTGTGGAAAAGCTTATACTAAGCGCTCCCACCTCGTGAGTCACCAGCGCAAACACACAGGTGAATGAAGTGTCAGACTGGAGTGGGGTAGAGGAGTCTCTGGGCTTTAAGATTTGTGCTAGACCACTGTTTTATAATGGTTGGGGATTAGCCTATCATCCTTCAAGCTGGGGGTCCAGCTATTGTTCACACCAACGTGCTTTCTCACAGTCCAGAATGACTGCCAAGATGATGGAGATTGCTGATTGTGTTGCCTCCTCAATGTTTTATGCTTTTCCTTTTGATTCCTCAGCCTTGACTGCTCTGCCTCATAGAGTCTAACGTCTCCTTCCCACTTGCTGGCCTAAATTCCTTTACTTAATTTCTTCCCTCCCTTGTCACCTTCCCTCCTCAGGTGAGAGGCCCTATAAATGCACATGGGCAAGTTGTACGTGGTCTTTCTTTCGTTCTGATGAGCTTGGACGGCATATGAGGATACACACCAGATACCGACCACATAGATGTGATCAGTGCGGCCGACAGTTCATGAGATCCGACCATCTCAGGCAACACCAAAGGACTCATCTGCGGGTGCCAGGATCCCCTGGCCCACAGGCCGATAATGGACAGATGGCTGGTCCTCCTGTTCCTGGTCTTTAGGTCTACCTCATCTTCTCTCATTTTATCTTTTGCACCCATATCCTGCCTGCCTCTGACCAGCTAGTCTCTTTGGTAGGTATAGGCTTAGATGAAGACTGAGAAGGATTAGGAGACAGTATTGAAACACATATGATCTCTGGACCCAGTCAGGGACTCTTCAAAAACTGTCTTGGATGCCCTTACCTCTCTGGGGCCACCTACTTTTGCTGAGTTTAGGTGCATGGGAAGATGGAGCAGAGTAGAGATTGGGAGCTTTATTTTAAAAGCTCTTTATCTTGTCACTCCCTAGATTGAAACACTTTAGTGACTCTCTTTTGCCTGCTACATAAAATCCAAGTACCTTATCTTGGTCTTGCACAGTTTCCAGAGCCAGGCTATATTCAAATCCTGAATTTACCACTTACTAGCCATGTGACCTTGGTCTTTGATCACTATGCCACGTTTCTTCTTCTGGTAAATGAGAAAAACCGTATTACACTGTTTGGACACAGTTTATGTATTGAATCATATTCTGTCCAGCACTCACCAGCCACATGCCCAGAGTTTGTCTCCTCCCACTACTTCCAGACTTGGGTGGAATGCCCCACCATAGGGCACAGGATCTGGCATCTCAGGTAGCCACTAGCAACCCAGAAGTATGTGGGAATTAATGCTCCTGGGGAAATGTCTGACCAATGGGAGATAGGGGAGAGCCAGGCAGATAAATTCCCTCTTTCTTATCTCTCTGAATTGCTGCAAGGCAGCGTTACTCCAAACAGTACAGCCAGTGGGGAGATCTCCCAAGTAGCCAGTGGACACACCTGCTGTGCTACTTCAAGGCTTGTCATGAAGTGGAATTCCACCTGCTATTACTTTGTATTACCTTCCATTCTTCCCCGCCTTGCTTCCCTTTTCTCACTTTCAATACCTTGGGTTTACACCACTCAAATCAAACATTAGTACTTAGTTCTTGTTTTAGGCTCTCTTTTCTAGAAGACATTAGACTGGGGCAGAGAAGGATGAACCCCACTGTAACTTCCCCTCTTCCCCTTAGAGAGCCCAGGTACTCAGACCAGCAAATGTCCTGCCCTTCTCCTTTAAGGGTTGAGGGCATAATGGCTATCCTGGCAATTCAGCCTGGTAGTTCAGAACCTCATTTTTGGACTTCTCAGCCAGCCATTTTATTGACCAGCAAAACATATAGGAACTTGCCCAAGCTTTCAAGCGACAGATCTGAGATCCCAACCAGGATCTATCTACTTCAGAGGTAGATCTCTTACCTAAGAGATGAGATCCACCTAGGTACATGAAGAGGAGCACATAAAAGGGAAGGTCAGAAAGACTTCTTGGAGGAGGTGACCTTTGAGCTCAGTAAGCGAGTGTATGTACCATCCAGTAATCAGATGTTGAAATACACTGAGCAGGTGAATGAAGGGGAAAGAATTCCATTGGACCTAGCAGCTATTCAGAGGAGAGTCAGCCTGCAAGCCTCCATTCATTTGGCAAATAATTTAAAGCCCACAATACAGAGAACTTGAACAGCTATGGAGACTCATGGTGGAAAGGGTATGTCTGGGATGAAAGACTTCTCAAGGAGGTGCCTGAGTCAGCCCTGAATTGCTCACAGAGGTTAGCCAGACCTTCCATTTCCTGGACATCTGCTCTTGGTCATGCCCGATGTCGGACACTAAGGACTCAGAGCATGACAATGCCTTGTTGTAGGGCGGAAAGATAAACAAAAACTCTGAAGACGCTCAAAGCTGCCAAGGAGAACATCTGAATCTTTGTGGACTCAAATTTATTTGGGGCATCTGGAGAAGTCCTACGGCCTTGGCTGTGCCTGCTCCTGCCCCTCGGACTGCCACCCTAATGCTGTGCTACAACAGCCACGTTGGTCTGTTCCCCTAAGGGCCCAGTAAACCTGGGCCAGGCCTCCATGTGCCTTCACCCAAATTGCAAGCGAGGGGAGTAAATACGATTTAAAAAATTGGGGCAGAGAGCACTTGTTTGTGACCCAATTATATGCCCTAGGGCCTGAGGTCTGAGTACTCAAGGGGCTCTCTCATTCTCACCTGGGCACTAGGTCCCCTCCATGATGATGGAGGAGAAAAAAAATCAACCTACCCTTTAACCAATGGTTACCTTAAACCAGCCTGGGGCTAAGCCTTTCCCAGTATTATATTTTTCAGCTCAAGGCACTATAGTGGATGGGAAAGACTTTGTGGGCTCTCCAGTAAGACAGATTTTGAATCCTGTCTGCTATTTCCTGGCTGTGTGGCCTTGGGCAATTTACTTATCTCTGTTACTTCAGAATAGCCAGTGGGGCAAGATTAATAGATTCAGACTAAAGAGATATAATCATATTTAAAAATGGTTTCTTTGACTGCCTTAAGGAAGAGGAAGTTTTCAGTGATCCAGGTACAGTTGAAGGAGGCTTGGACCAGGGTGTGGCAGGGGAGGTGGGAGACTAGAAAGATTAAGAGAGAATTAATTGGACTGATTAATGGAGTGTTCAAGGATGACTCAGGTTTTTGGCTTGTGCTATAGATAACACAGGAGAATGGACGAACTTCACTAATTTATTTTGTTTATTATGTTCTGTTATACGTGCAAAGAATTGTGTATATGCAATTTAAAGAATAAAAGTCAAAACTTATTTGCCCTTTATGTCACTTGAGAAAAAGTACATGCTAATACATTTGAAGACTTTGAACTCTGATCACATCCCTTCATCCTTCTCCATAGAGGTAACCACTATCCTGAATTTTGGTTAATCTTGTCTTTGCTTTTCTATGTTTTGACCATATATGTATCTATTCTTAAACTATACTGATTGGTTTAATGTGGTTTTGAGCTTTGTTTATTGTGCTTGAGGTTCATTGAACTTCTTCAATCAAAGGTTACAGTCTTAATAAAATTGGCAAAAACTTTGGCCGTTGTTTTGTCGATTTTTGTTCCCCCTCCCCACCTTTCTCCTGACACAATCTGCCCATATAATAGACTGCTTGATGCTGTCAGTATCCCACAGGTTACTGATGCTCTCCATTTTCAGCCTTTTCTTTTTCTGCTTCATTTTAGATACCTTCAAGCTAACTGATCTTTTCTTCCACAGTGTCTAATTGATTCCAACCAGCGTGATTTTCAGATACTGTATTTTTCATCTCTAGAAATTTTATCTGGATTTTTTTTTATATTTTCCATTTCTATTCTTATCATGCTCATGCTTTCCTCTATCTTCTTGAACGTATGAAGCATAGCTACAATATCCTCAGATGCTATTTTTATCATTTTTGTCATTTCTGGGTCTATCAATTGATTTTTATCCTGATAATTGTTTTTATTTTCCTGCTGCTTTGAATGGCTAATTTTTTACTGGATACCAGATAAATTGTGCATTTACATTGTTGGTTGCTGGGTTTTGTTTTATTCCTTTAAGTAGTGTTGGCTTTTACTTCTGGCATGCATTTTACTTCTTAGAATTTGTTGGATCCCTTTGAGACTTTTTTTTCTACTTAGGGAATTTTTATTTATATGAGGCTTGCTTTTAAGCTTTTCTAGGACAGGCCCAGAACTGCCTTTTATCTAGAGCTAATTTAGCCCCACCACTTAGACAAAATCCCAAAGATTCTGCTTGATCTGTATATTATGTATGTCTGCTGCCCTGTGTGAGCTCCAGGAATTGTTCTGCCTACTTGTTTTCAGTGGTCTTCTTACTAGTCTTGGGTAAGTTCTTATGCTTTATCAGCACTTAGTCAAAGGCTCAAAGGGATACCTCTCCAGATCTTGAGCATAGTCTCTCTGAAAAATTCTATCCCTTTAAGTATTCTGCCTCAAACTCTAGCCACCTTTGTCTTCTCAAACTTCAGTCTCTGTCTCCTTAACTCAGGCTTCTATGCCCTACTTCAATTTTCTTCCCTTTTCTCAGGGGTCACAGTCCTGTGCTGCCTATTATCCATTGCTGAAACTCACTGCTTCATGTATTTTGTATGGTTCTCCCTTTGTTTAAGGTGGGAAGTTAACAGTGCCTATTGCTTCATCTTTAAAATCCATTTAAATGGAATCATAGTGTAGTCCTACAAATTTTTTTTTTTTGTTCACGATTATGCTTTTGAGATTTATTAATGTCATGCATGCAGATGAAGTTATTCTTTTTCACTGTTGTGTGCTATTCCATTATCTCAGTATATAGTTTATATATTCTGCTGGGTCCCTTGCAGCTTTTTTTTGTTAAGAACAGTGTTTCCTTGAACATTCCTGCTTAAACCTACTGCTGCATTTGTGAGGTTTCTCTTTGAGGCATTTTTCAAAGGATCGTGGTTAACTCGGTGGGTTGTAAGCTGACTAGAGAAAGAGAAGGATTGCAGGGCAAGGGTGAGAGCTTGGCTGAACTTGGTGACAATCTGTAGAAGTGTCAGTCTACTCTGTTATGGGATTTTCTCCGGGGGCATCAGGAGAAAGTGGCTTGTGTAGTTATGGAAGAGTCGGCAGGGGCTGGAGTTTTGTCAGGTGAGTGCCACAGCAGGACAAAGAAATAAAGGAGTTTAAGACAATAGCAGGAGAATCAAGGGCCCTGGAATCTAAGACGAGGTTAGGGTGCGGGGGACTGTGAAGTCCAGAGAAGGTTGAGGAGTAGACAGTAGAGCTGCTGATAGATTCCACTGAGGTGAGATAACTGGTGTATTAGGAATAGTTGAGTGAGACTTGAAAGAGAAATGGTGGTGGAGATGAGTATGTTGAGTAGGTGTTTTGGCGGGTAGAATGATGATGAAATCCAGGATATGGCCATAGAAGTGGAGTGGACTAGAGGTGAAGGTTTTTGGAAATGTAGAGAGATCAGAGTGTTATTTGGGTCATCCTTGGATGGTGCCTAGGTCTAGGGCTAAATCTAAGGTGGAGTGGGAGTAGATGAGGCAGGTGACAAATTCTGAGAATGAGTGAAAGTGAGCAATGAGGTGAGTGGAGAATAGTGACTAGAAGGGTAGAGTATCCAATGGAACGAGGTTTTGGTGGGGAGGGAGGATAGTGATTTTTAAGTAACATTATGGTGAGAGATGCGTCAGGAGATATGAAGGCAAACAGAAGAGGAATCTTCTTGGCAAAAATGGAGGGGGCGGGGGAGTTCTCAGACTATAAAGCAGGAGTTCCAGAGGGTAAAGTGGGGGTAGTTTGGGAGGGAGCTTGGGAGAAGGATGGGAAATAAGATCTGGAAAGGGGAAATGCTTTCTAAAGATCTTTCAGACGACCATGCAGTGTTGGAATAATCGTTTGATTCATTCTCATTTATTGATCAAAATTTTACTGGGTGCCTAGGGGTCTCAGTGTTGGGAATACAGTGTCCATTGGTAACTTAACTTTTCCTGGAGCTCTGGGGTAAATGTAGGACAGGCTGACCAAGAAACGTGATTAAATTGCATTTGAGAAGCCCATCTAGGCTGTCTTATAGGGAGGATGGATGGGAGATCTGGGCTGAAGAGTAGGCAACTACATATGGGATAGGTGGCAGGCAGTGGTCTACACAGTCAAGGAAATTGTGAGGAGCTGTTTGGGATGAGGAATTTAAGATGAAAAGCATTTCTTCTGACTTTATTCTATAGGTCCCCTCTGAACCCCCAGCCACAATCCTTGCTGGAAGATTGTACAGGCAACATCTTGGGGTGCTAGGTATATATGATCTTGCTTTTGTCAAAAAGGTGCTGGAGGCTGCCTGGCTTCAGGCTCTGGGCCTGCAGTTAAGGTGTTCCCAAAGAAGATTTACCTGGGCCTGGCCCAGATCCAGAGCAGGACACCCCCTTTTCTATATAGGTTGGTGTAGAATTCAGCCATCCTCCATACACTGGAGAGATAGTTCTTAAAGGGAATCCTACATTCTGGAGAAATGGGATAGAAGCCTTTAGAATGAAGCCCTGGATGGATGCAGAAGGTTTTAGGTGGGGCAGGCTGGGGTAGGACAGATAGTACGTAAAGAGACTCTTAGAAAACACTGGCACATCTATTCCACTTCTACATTCAATATAGCAAGAAAATAATGCCCCTTTTCATTAAATTTCTCTTTGGTTTTCAGGTGTTCAATCCATTCATTCATTCAGTTCTCACTGGCTAGCTCATACCTCTAGCTATAAATCATACTTTTACTTGTGCTGAGTGTTGAGATAAAAGATAAGCAAGACCTCTAACTTTCAATTTTTCTCCTCTTTTTTTCTCATCTTTTCCTTTGCCCACTTCATTAAAACATCTTAAATAGATAATATATAGCTATAGTACAAAATTCAAAAGGTAGAACATGTTATTGAGCAAAAAGTCCTCCTGCCACTCTGAACTTCTCTCCTTGGAAGTGATGCTACGTTTTGTTATGTGCCTTCCACACCTATCTATAATACATAAATAACATTATTCACATTATTGAGTCTTTTACTGTGTTTACTTGTCAGTCCATCTTGAAGGCTGTTTTGTGTCAACAAATACAGAACTACCAGAATCTTTTAAATAAATTGATGCATATAATTCCATTGTATGGATGTACCATATTTATTTCAGTATTCTATCGAAGGACGTTTGCTATGATCAATACTATAATCTGGAGAATGTTGTTTTTCTTTTAATAGATGGGTTTATTTCAATTATACGTAGTCTTACTATTTTATTTCCCTTGGGAGTGGGCGGTTAAACTTTATTTCAGAGCAGTTTTAGAAAAATTGGGAAGATAGTACCGAGAGTTTTCATAGACTCCATACTCATTTTCCTCTCTTATTACCATCTAACATTAGTATGGTACATTTGTTACAAATAATAAACTAGAACTGATAACATTTTTATTACCCGAAGTCCACACTTTATTTAGATTTCCTTAGTTTTTACCTAATGTCTTTTTTCGGTTACAGGATTCCGTCTAGTATAGCATATTTATTTATTCATTTAATATCCAAATATAATAATTCACATAACATAAAGTTCACCCTTTTAAAGTGTACTTTCATTATTTTTAATATATTCATAAAGTTGTGCAGTAATCACCATTACTTAATTCCAAGACATTTTCATTACTCTCAAAAAAGAAACCCGACACCCGTTAATAGTCACCTCTACATTTACCCCTTTCTCTAGCCTTGGGCAACCACTAATCTGCTTTTGTCTCCATGGATTTGCCTATTCTGGGCACTTCGTATTAATGAAATCATACAATATGTTGTCTTTTGTGGCTGGCTTCTTCACTCAGCATAATGTTTTCAAGGTTCATCTGTCAACCTTGAATTAGGACTACATTCCTTTTGATGGCTGAAGAATATTCCATTATATGGCTATATCACACTTTGATATCCACCAGTTGATGGACGCTTGGGTTTCCACTTTTTGATTATTATGAATAATGATGGTATGAACATTTGTGTACAGTTTTTGTCTGGACATATGTTTTCAATTTTCTCAGGTGAGGAATTGTTGAGTCATATGGTAACTTGTTTAGAATTTTGAGGAACCGACACTATTTCCAAAGCGACTGTTCCACTGGCAGTGTATGAGGGTTATGACTTCACCACTTCACTAACACATGTTATTATCTATCTTTTTGATTGTAGCCACCCTACTGGGTGTGAAGTGGTATCTCACTGTGACTTCGATTTGCATTTCCCTAATGACTGCTGATGCTGAGTATCTCTTCATGTACTTATTGGCCATTTGTACATTTCTTTTGTATTTTTCTTAGAGATATGGCTAATTGGCCACTTGTATTTTCTCTGGAAAAATGTCTATTCGAATCCCTTGTTCATTTTAAAATTAGGTTATTTGTCTTTTTATTGGTGAGTTGTGAGAGTTTTTATATATTCTGAATACTAAACCTTTATCAAATATATGATTTGCAAATACTTTCTCCTACTCCGTGGGTGGTATTTTTATGCTCTTGATAGGGTATTTTAAAGCACTAAAGTTTTAAATTTTGATGAAGTTTAGTTTATCTATTTTTAATTTGTTTGCTTGTGCGTTTGGTGTCATATCTAAGAAATCATTGCCTAATTCAAGGTCATAAAGATTTACTCCTGTTTTCTTCTAAAAGTATTTCAGTTTTAGCTCTTATGTTTAGGTCTTTGATTATTTTGAATTAATTTTCATCTGTGCTGTGACTTCATTCTTTTGCACCTGGATATACAGCTGCTTCCGTTTCTGTATTGATATTCTCTATTTGCTGAGAAATCATTTTCATACTTTTCTTCAGTTCTTTGGACTTATTTAAAATAGCTGATTTAAATTCTTTGTTCAGTAAGTCCAATGTCTGGGCTTCCTCATGGGAAGTTTTTATTGACAATTTTTCCCCTGATGTATGGGGAAAAATATACTTTTTTTTTGTTTCTTTTCATGTTTCATAATCTTTTGTTGTTGAAAACTGGACATTTGAAATAATATAATATGGCAACTCTAGAAATCTGATTTCCCCCTACCCCAGGGTTCGTGGTTGTTATTTGTTGTTATCTGCTTGATGACTGTTCTGAAGTAATTCCACAAAGGCCATATTTTTTGTTGTGTTGACCACCCAAGTCTCTGCTGACTTGTGTGGTCAGCTAATGGTTGGATAGAGATTTCCTTAGAGGCCTCAGGTTTCTCTCAGGTTTCGTCAAGAGGCTCCGTGTGCATATTGGAGCAGCACAACTTCAACATTCAGCCAGGCAGCTGACAACTGCACCTTAGTCTTCACTTCTTGCTTGCACAAAGTCTCAAGGTTGGCCAGAGATGAGAGCTTAGGGCCTCCTCAGATCCTTCCTGAGCACATGCAGAGCCCTGGGCATGACCACAGCCCATCGTACATGTATGGCCTTCTAGATTCCCAGGAAGATGTTGCATCTTTCCAAAGTCTCTTGTGGACATCTTGTTCTCCAGCTGTTCTTTGTAATCTTTTTGGTTAGCTTATTGTTTGCTTCCAGCTGTTGTCCACTGCTTCAGGCTGGTATGATGTTCAACAATTGCCTCTGATCGGTTTTGATAAATGCCCCCAGAGAAAAGGCTGGTCATATTGGGCAAGCTCTGAGTCCAGTCAAATACAGACTTGTAAGTAGAGTCTTCCAGGGAACCACCAGACAGGTCAAATAATGGCAATCCTCCCAGAATGGAGCTTTAAAAGAACGCCAGTTTTGTTTTGTCCCCTGCAGTGACTGCTAGGCTGCTAGTGTTCATGACTGCAGGCTGTTGGTTTTCAAGGTTACCATGGCGCTGGTGTGGATGGAAATAGGACAAGTTAAAATGCCGCAAAGCTCACTATTCTTACTGATATCTAGTTATTTTTTTCGAACAGATGCTCCCCAGATTGTGGCAAGCCTTTGCTTAATTTCTCGAGGTCTGAAAATATTGATACTAACAATTTTTGCCAGTGTTCTTATTACTTTAATGGAGGAGAAAAATTTTGGAGTTCCCTACTCTATCATTTCCACTGACGTTCCTCTTTCATAGTTTAATTTTCACTTTTCAAATTATGAATGAGAATTAGATTTCTTTTCATATATTTATAATCTACTAAATTATTTTTTTGTGATTTGTTCATGATTTTGTCCATTTTTTCTCTCTGGGTTTTGGGTGTATTTTCCTTTGAATTTTTAAGAGTTCACCAGATGTCTTTTGATTTTATCTATATTTTTTGCATTTGAAAGATTTTTATTTTCATGCAATTTTACCAGCCCCCTTCTTTTATTGCATCCGGATTTCAGTCATAGAATTTTTTTCTCTAAATTCTGGTTATAGAAGAATTCATCTATTTTTTTCTGGTACTGGTATGGTTTCTGGTTTCATATTTTACTTTTAGATATCTGACCCATTTGGAGTTTACGTTTAAGTATGGAATGAGGTACAGATCTAATTTTAGCTTTTGCTAGTAGGTCAAGTAGCTGTCCCAGTACAATTTCTTAAAAGTTCATCTTTGCTCCAGTGCTTATTATATACTTATTTTCCATATGTACTTCTGTTTGTTAATAGACTTTGTTTTATTCCACTGATCTATTTGTCTCTTCATTCACCGGCTCCACATTATTGTTGACCTTGCAGCCCCAGCACAGCCTGGTGATCACCTTACTGCACCCCTCTTAAGGCAGACACTACATATTCTAGGCCTCCCACCCACACCATTGTCCTCAGTCCCTCTGCTAACTCACAAGGTTGTCTCCTCTGACCCTCCCAACACCATAGCCCTTCCATCATGGACACTGCGTGTTCCATGCCTTCTGCCCACATCAACACCTCCACTCTCTCCCCTGCACCTGATTCATCTTTGCAGCTCACCTGCACCCTGTAGGGCTGCTTCTAGCTTGATCAGTGACTGTGGACTAGCTCTGCTTCCTCAACACCTACAGATCAGTAAACTTCTCTGCCTTCTGCAACTACACATTCTTCAGTGAGATCTGAACCCTAACTTCCAAGTTTGTGTTTCCTTGGATGCGCTCTCTCACCCCTAGGGTGCAATATAGTGTTCTCTTACATCTTATAGTTATTCTTTTATCATAGTTTATTCATTCATTAAATTTCCCCTGTTTAAACCACTGTGTCAGCTTTTTCTCCTCTGATTGGGCTCAGACTGATGCAATCACAGAGCACATTTGTTGTGGTATATAAGATTGCAATTAGCATCCAATACTGTATCATTGCATACTGCACACTACCATGTCTACCAATGAGTTCATTACATTTTAGTGATTGGGGGTTTTAGTGCTTAATGTAATGTGAAATCCTTGGTGGATTGTTATATGAGTCTTTTAGTAAAATCTGAGGAAAGCAGTTGGCGTTTTTAGGTGAGCTGGGAATGTGATACTACTATTTTTCATATTTTGGTTAATGTCTAAAAATTCACTGTACAGCAGATTAGTTTTGGATGATGAAGAATGGTTGTATTATCTTTTCTTTTTAGGTGGTTGCCCTTAACAGGAGACCCAAGTACACTCTCATCTCCCTGGTCTCGTCCCCACCCTTGTATGTTGATAATGCATAAGAGTTTTGTGTGAAGTTGTTATGGATTTTTTCTGTTTCGTCCTTGCAACAACGTGGATAACATGGCTGAATCTTAGCAATATAATGCTGAGTTGCGAACAAGCCAGTTCCAGGAAATTATAAGGAGTGTCACAAGAAATTTCTGAATATATACATTTGGGATAAATCTATACAAGGAAAAGCAAGGGAATTTACATATACAGAGTTCAGAGTAGTAGAAAATTCTGGAGGATAGACAGAGGATTGGATGGGGGGAAGCACACAGGTAGATTCAAAAGTATCAATAATATTCCAATTCTTGGAATATTATTAGAATAATATTTCAATTCCTCACTTAAATGGAGTGAGGAGTCTGGCTCCAGGCAAAATTCCTAGGTATGATTTTTTTTTTAGGTCTGACCATAAGGCTCTGCCTGGCCGGCTCATGGGTGAAGCTGTCCTCCCCACAGCATACAGTCAGGGCATTGACGTTTTCTGAAGGGAGCTGCAAGGACTCAGGGCCCAGTGGGCCAGACATGCTCGTGTGCATATTTTCATTTCTAGCCCAGTCACCTCTATCAGAGGCCCTTCTTGGAGTCCTTAGTGAGGCACTTTCTTCATTCTGACTCAGTGCTTTTCCACCCCTAGCTCTTCCTCCTCTTCCTCCCCCAGGTCCCCCAGGTCCATAAAAAGGCAAGGGCTTTTTGTTTGGGGTTCCTGGCAGTGAGATAATTCTTCCGTCTGCCCACATTCATCTGACTCTTGCCTAGTGCTGTTCCCTGAGGAAAATAAAGCATTAGGGAGCCAGCACCTTTCCTTTTCACCTCTTCTTGCACTCTAATAGTAAGTGAACAGGCACCTGGAAACTCAAATTGATGCAGTGGGCAGGGTGGACAATTGAGTACAGAGTTGTTCTGGAAGAATAAAAGGCCTGAGGGTCTCAAAGGGCACTTTCACCGCCACGCCAAAGGGCCTTTGGAAGTGCTAGTGGGTTAAATATAGGAAGTTTTTGGTTCTGAGGGGAACCGTTGGTCCTCTTTGCCCTCTACTTCCTGTCTGGACTCGTCTGGTGGGTCAAATTAGAAATCCAACAAAGGGACTCTAAGAAAGCTACAGAAGCAGTTCCCTGGATGCTGTTTATGTCTTGAAGCAATGGGACCCCAAACTCTCAGACCTCACATGCCGAATTGCATACAGTAACTACCGGCTCTCAGGAGGTCCCTGGGACCAGGGGATGTCCTGTGATATGTTGTGGTATTGAGACTCATTCTTTCAGTGAGAGTGTAGTCTTTAGATCACTTTGTTCTGTGGTCCAAAGAGAACTTAGAGACTTGGTTAGTTTGCTTCCACAATGAAAAAGATCATCTTCTTGAACTCAGTAACATGACTACGGACCCCCTATTTTGAAATGCCCTGACAGTGGTCACTTTTCCTAATGAGGAAGAAGAGGAGGATGGGAGGGTGCAAGCATCTAAGACCGCCTTCCTCAGCAGGTACTATTTGATAGGTTTGGCCCACCCATGACAAGTTCCTTGTTTGAACCACACTTTCAGAGGCCCTCATGTTCCTGCAAGCCATCTTTGTGGTCTCTCACATCTATAATGGAAACAGTAGATGGTAAGATTGTTAGCCTGATTCAAATTTCCAGGTTTGTCTATGATGCTCTTGCTGGTGCTGGTCACCAGGCCTCATTAGACCTCTTTGTGAGGTCAGATCAATTGGTCCAAGGCACAGTTCCAGTCCTAACTGAAAAATTCCCAGACATGGAAAAAGCGGCCACTGGCAAAATAGCAAAGATTGACCAGGAGAAAGAACAGCTAAGAGTAATAACATGGTGCCCTCTCCTGGACAACCTGAGCAAAGGTCTCCCCCCAAAAGATATCTGAATTTGATTATCAGTAGACAGTCTCAAAGGAGGAGACTGATTGGCCAAGGAATTTAGGGCCAAGTACTAGGTCGTGGGATACCTGATGGGGCTCTCAGTGACCCTAGAGATGAGTCAGAGATGAATCAGAGTACTGCCAATCTTACCTGATAAGACTAGGGGTCAGTCCTTCTGTTCTCATGGAGGACTGGAGGCCCTAGGCCAAGGCCAAAGTTCAATCTGAATGTGAGGGAGAATTGCATTTCTTGGGCCTTTGGCTGCTGATACACAGGTGACTGTGGCTCCAGGATAAGGGGTAAACAGATAAAGCTCTCTGGTTCTGGGTTTGAGGTCACTACCACTGAGACTCTTGCCCAAGCTCAGCTATGGGCAGGTCATTCCAGGTCCCTACAAACCTCCTTTGCTGTGTATGGCTCCCCTATTGAATGTATTATCGGTATAGATATATTGTCTACGTGTACTTCTACTTGCCTTTGTCCCGAATCCCTGATAAAAACTGCTGTATTTAGTGGGGCATATGAATGACCCATGAACCTACCCAATTACCTACCGGTGTCTAGTACCATTGTCTACTCAAAACAATTCTGGCTACTTGAAGAAAAAGAAATTAACTGCTCACACTGCTGATGTAAAATGCTGTCTGGGTTTCTCAAAGACTCAGGGATCTAGCTTCTGGGGCCTCTGTGAGGTGAGAGTTGGTGGGTCAGGAAGAACCTCAAATGTTGCAGGGCAAATTGAAGCCCTGGGGATTTGCGGTCCACTTTCCTTTTAGGACTCTGAGTGGAAAGAGCTTTCCAAAGTGTCCCCTTTGGAAATGAGGAATGGGATAGATCACGTCCATGATCTTACCCAGGGCTTTTGCCAGGGGGATATTATACAAGTTGGAGGTTGGGTGGGAGTCAAAGACAGACCTAAGAGGTCAGGGCCTGTAAGAGCTGGGAGAAGGCCCTGGTCATCAGGGGAAGATGGCTAAGGTCCTCAGGAGTAGTTGTCAAGCCCATGCAAAGAAAAACAGACCAAAGGTCACCCCAGCTGCAGACATGCCAGCAGAAGCAATGAAGAAAAGGGCCCAGGGCCCAGTAGAAAGGATAGCTCCTTCTCCTGGTGGCCAGTACTTGATTCACTCTCCTCCCATGTCACCACCCTGTGTATTCTGGCAGAGGGAAAAAGGAGACTTCACCTGAGAGAAGAATTAGTTATGACAGGAGGCTCAACTTTTGAGTATATTAAGTACTCACTCAAATGAGTTTTATTTCACCTAAGACCGTTTTACACCGGAAGTAACCAAGTGTCCCTCTCCTAACCAGATGGAAATAAAGCACCAAAGAAACATGAGCTCAAATATAGAATTCTTATACATTTGAACTATGTATATACTTCAATCATCTACATATATACATTTTTACATGTACACATAGAGGTAAGTGCACAGAGCAAGATCTAGAAGGATTCGCAGGACATAATAAATGCAGTTACTCCTGGTGAGGGAAGTGAAGAGTGCTTCTGAGCCTATTGAAATGCATACACATATTCCTTGTATGTTTTAGAGAAAAAATAAAAACCTTAAAAGTTTTCAAATATTATTAAGCATCTACTATATTTTGGCATAATACTAAGTCCGAGCAAACAAAGGCATAGTAAGGAGACTCTTTCAGCTGTACTCACTTCCTCATGAGCTGATGGGTTCATAATTATAGGCCGTGGACTCTTTGATGCTGCTTTAAGTGATCAGATCGTGCAAAATTCTTGTTGCATAGAGTACACAAGTAAGGTCGCTCCCCGCTGTGCTTTCTCTTGTGTCTGTTGAGCTCATCTGAACGGGCAAATTCCCATGTGCACCCCTTCCAATTGCATTTGTAGGGCTTCTCCCCTGGATCAGAGAGAAAGGGAGAGACGTGTCACGTTTCAGTGGAATGTGGGACAAGGAGGCTGAAAGTGAATGGAGAAGAAAAAGGTTTTGAACGTGGTGTTGGTGAGGGAGAAACAGTGGAGAGGAGACTGGAAAGGGTTAAGTGAAAGAGGAAGACGAGGAGGGCAGGCTGAGCCGGAAGGATGAGAGGAAAACTGTGAAGGAGGGAAAAGAAGAGGAAAAAAAAAAAATAGAAGGAGGCAGGAGGAAAGTCTGTGGGGAAATAGGGAGGTTGAGGGAGGGGATGTGTTGGGTTTAAGGAGAAGTGCATGAAGTGACAGTTCCAGTAGAGGTAGTGTCAGACCATCCATAAGAGGTAGAACAAATCCCTCCACTTATTCCCATCATTTCAGCACAGGCCACAATACAAAAGGCTGCAGCCAGATTGTCTCTGGCTGAGAACTAAAGTCTGTCCCTAGGACCGCTACAACCACCCTTTCCAATTTGCCAATCTTTTCTAGGGTCTACTGGGCTCCCAGGCTTAGAGGGACAACAATTTCAAATGATCCCAAAGTTTTGTAAAGGCACAGATCTTTAGTCACTTGTCTGTCACCCTTAACCCTCAGCCCTCACTCACCAGTGTGTTTGCGCTCATGGATTTGGAGGTGGGAACGCTTGGAATATGATTTCCCACAGTCCTGGTATGTGCAAGTGTAGGGCTTCGACACGTCAAGATTCTTCTGGAACCGACATCTCTGAGACTTGAGTTTTGACTTCTGATTTTCTAAGGATTGTCCTTGGGTCAAATGAGAACTTGAAAAGCACAGAAATTCTGGGTATGGCACTGATGACGACTGACACGGCATCATATGGCTTCCATAGAGAGTGTGGTCAGTGAAGGTTGTCATATGGTCCCCCTTAAGGGTCATCATTTGACCCTCATAGAGGGTTTGGTCACCACTGTGTATTGTCCTCTGGTCCCCACTGAAGGTCGTCTGGCCTCCATAGTAGGTCTGGTCCCCACTGAAGGTCATCTGGCCCCCACAGACATTCTGGTCAGCACCAAAGGTCATCAGGCTCCCATAGTGGGTCTGGTCCCCACTGAAGGTCATCTGGCCCCCATCGACAGACTGGTCAGAACCGAAGGTCATCAGGCCCCCATAGTGGGTCTGGTCCCCACTGGAGGTCATTTGGCCTCCACAGAGGGTCAGGTCATCACTGAGGGTCTTCATCGGGCTCCCTTCATTGTGAATTGTCATATTTGCAGTGCTGGTTATTTTTTGGCAATCAGTGAACGACGCGTTTGGGCTGTCAGCGACATATGTCATCCAGGAAGTTGCCGTGGGTGTTCTCTGACCAAAAGAGATTCCCCTTTGGTTCATGGAAAACGTCTCACTTAGGTCTCCAGGGGGCATGCCACAGGCTTTAACAGGATTTGTTGAGTTCTGGACAAGGACTGTCTCAGGGATGTTAGAACATGCAGAAATCATTGTCGGTGCCAAGGGTGTCATCGCCTGGTTCTGAATCGGCTCATATTGGCTATCCTCACCATGAGCAGTCAGCGGTATGTAGAGCTGTGGCTCTGGCGCAGCTGGGGTTCTTGCTTCATGTGTCTCAGAGAGGTCCTGGAGAAACTCATCAATTTCCTCAAGTGTCTGAAGTAAACTGTTCGTGTAAGTCTCTTTGCTGTTGCCTGATAACTGAACTGAATCTTCAGCTGTGGGATCCTGCAAGAAAGTTGGAAGTTCAGGGATCCAACCCAGCTCAAATTCCAATTCCAAACATCCTTCTTATCCATCCCTGCTGACCCTATCCTAGTCTAGCCCACCATCACCTCTTGCCTAAAGCCTGCAATTGCCTCTTAATTGGCCTGAGTCTGGAATTTACTCCATCCAGTATGCCCATCCCCCTCCTTCCACTACCCCCCATCCCCGCCCCCCCCCCAAACACACACAGTCAGAGTAACATTTCTAAAATGTAACCTCTTATTATGCTACTCCTACCAGTGGAGGTGGGAATCTAGATGAATGCACAAATGCCCCATCATCCCCTGCAGAGATCTTGCCCCAGAGATGGTCAAAGATGTTTTGCCTCCCCAGATGTGACGTTGGAAATTTGGTTAAATGAATGAACTTTCCAACATTATCTCATTTCAGTCTTACCATGATCCTAGGAGATAGGAGCCATGAATAGTCTCATTTTAAAGAGAAAACAGAAGTTCAGGGGCATGAAGTGGGAGATTTAATTTGAATTGGACCTATCTGGCTCTGGTTGCTCACAGATCTGCTGCATTCTGAAAATGTGGACATTTCCCTCAGAGACCTCACTGGGTACGCCCAGTGATTCTAGGAAGGATATGGAGAAAAGGGAACCTTTGTAACTGTTGGAAATGTAAGTTGGTACAGCCATTATGGAAAACAGTACCGAAGTTCCTAAAAAGCTAAACAGAACTACCATCCGGCCATTCCACTTCTGGGTATTTATCCAAAGGATATAAATTCAGTCTATTAAAGAGATATCTGCACACCCATGTTCACTGTAGCATTATTTATATATTCACAGTCGCCCATGACCAGGTGGTGGTTTGGTGGATTCCAGGGGACCAGCAGGTCAGCAGCAATGCCCTCAAGGAGCCTTTGAGGAGCCTTCGAGGACAGCAGCCAACAGGACCAGCCCCGCAAATGCCTCCTCTGCAGGCCCCCGTCTGTCTGGAGGAGGGCACCCCCCTGGGCAGGACAGGCACGAGAGGGTGCTCAGTGAACACGTTCCCCAGAGAAATTAACCATTTCGGATGTTTCCGCCTGTCCTCTCCCATGAGTGGACCCCCTGCTGCGATTTCCGACCGCCCACCTAGGAGTTTCTGACCTTTCGCCCTAGAACCCAGCCTTTCGCCCCGCTTTGGAAAGGGCAGACTCACCATAAGTCCATCCAGCGTGTGACCAGGGACAGCTCAGACGCAGGCTAAGGTTTAGCCAGTACTGAGGAGCTGGGCTCAGAGCCTGGCCTCTTATAGCGCCCGCCGCCGCACTGAGGTCTCGGATTGGTCCCTTTGGTACGCCACGCCCTTCAGGGCTGAGTCTGGGGCTTCATCCGCTGTAGTCTCGATTTGTGTAGTCTCGACCTCTAGGACAGAGGCTGATTGCGTTACCTACAAAGACATCATTACAATCATTTCCCAACTTCCCACGGTGCAGGGAAGCATTTTACATGAATTAACGCATTTCGTCCTGACCACAGTCCAATGAAGTGGTCTTTATAATTGTCATCATACGATGCGGAAACTGAGGCCCAGAGAGCCTAATTTGCTGGTGGCCACAAAGAAGAGTCAATCGCAGATTCTAGATTTGAACTCCAACGGTTTTGCCCGAGTCCTTAAACACACACGAGGCCTCAATCCCTAAATCCAATCAGCTGCTCATTCTACAGATTACATCTCTTTGATTGCTGTAAACGTAATCAAATTTCTTCTAGGCCGAAATCCTAAGGATTCTATCAGGTCACCTAGAAGTGGTAATGGCATTTTTTTAAAGCCCATCTCCCCTCCCCCCACCACATGCCTGGGGGGGTCGTTTGAGTGACCTCTGACCCTCTTCCAATTCTGCTCTGGGTCTCTATTGGGTCCTTATCAGCTATGGTTCATCCATCACCAACAAGCCTTGAGTTTTAGAATTCGTAGAAAGATCCAGTCTCTCCCCTCCCCCCATTCCCCTCTGGCCCAGGGCTACCTGCCAGCCTCTAGTCTCTAGAATTTTTAACGCTAGCTGCCCATGCCCCTTTGCTTGGGGCCCAGGATGGGTTGAGAGGTGAGGCGGGGTGGTAGGAGCCTGATGGGGCACCGGGGCTCCTGGACCCTGGCTTCTGCATCTGTTTCTGGAAGGCCTGTCCTTGTCCGTATCTCCAGTTGCCTTGTTTTTCAGAGGTAGCTATCATGGGATAAATGTGTAATGCAAACTGTTTTCTCACTCCAACCCCTCCATCCCCAGGCAACCACTGATCTACTTTTTTTTTCACTATTCTATATATATAAATGACAAAGTATAGTGTTTTTACGTGATTTAATATTCATGTAAGTGGCATTATTTAGCACTTATTCTGGAATTTACCTTTTTTCCACTGTATCTATTCATGTGCTTTTTCCCTTTGTGTGAGTAGAGGGAATGACAAGGAGCCATCCAAGAGGACTTTAGGTCCTAGGAGAGACTGGCTTTTCAGATTACGAAACAGGGAAAGTAGGGAAGCATTTGGTGTGAGCCCACCACCAGGGCAAAGGAAAGCTGATTCTTTTCCTGGTTACCTTTGAAAAAATTAGGAAATTACCTTTAAATAAAGCAGGCCAGTCCACCTTCATAGAGATGTAGAAGATAAAGGGCATAAGCCTCTCAAATTCAGTGTCGCTGACTGAATTTACATTGATCCATTTAAGAAATGTAGTAAGTAGCTTGAAGAAATTAGTCTTTAGTTGTCTTTATCTTATGGTGTTTCACTATTTCAAAAAAAAAAGTGACTGCCAAATGAAAAAAAATTAAATTGGACTAGAATAAGTTCTAAAACTTTGGTTAAAAGGTAAACATTACACTTTAATAAAAATTTAGAACTTCTTGTAAATAACTATGTAAACAACTAAGTTACTGGCAAAATTTTAAATAGTATTCCTCAAATATAATTCCTTTGCCTAAAGAGTTTGTTTGGTAAGAGAGAAGCTGCCCTTGTCTGTTGGCTCTAGTATCCTTGCTGAGTAGAAGACAGTGTGAAGACATGTAAGTTGACATCAAGTCAACAATTAATAGTCATAAAAAAAGTTTTAAGAAATTCTTTTGTACTAAGACTTTTAACTGAGATTCAGGAAGTAAACTAAATCAAGGAAATTAAAATTTCATCAAAATTAATTTAATATACCTAATCAACAAGGTAAACCCTTTGATAAATTGTTGGGGGAGTCTGGGGCTTAAAATATGGCTAAATGACTTCTTGATTTTACCACTGTGAGAAATAAACATGCGAATATGTCATTTTAATTTATGTAAGGCTCTGGATTTGGTTTAAATAAGAAGACAAATAATCACCTAAATTCCTTAAAATTGCCTATGAGAATTACATTTTATTATTATTTACACTAATATTCAAGAATTCTAAATGTAAACATGGGTGTAAAATTAAGTTGAATCATAATTTAAATAACTAGTATCTTTATAAATTTTGTCCTTGTAAATCTCAGACAAAATTAAAAATTATGTGAGCCTATGGAGTTATGCTAACTATGCTAACTGGGTAAAGTTTTAAGGGGCCATATATTTCTCTGTCAGATTCTTATTATTAACAGTGATTGTATCATTCTTTAATGATAATTTAATTATGTTATCTAAAATTGCTAACTGACTTTAGGATCTTGGACAAATACGATATTGAGATAATTAATAGCCACCGTTTACTTGGAAGCCTCCAAAGAAATTAAAATGGAAAGAGGAGGAGAAAATAAAATTCTTTTTTTTCTTTTTTTTTTTTTTTAGCAAAGAGAAACCATCCAAATTTTATTCTTTATACTACTGACATGATTTGACTTTGGTACATGGTATTACTATTCCTCCTAGCAAGTTCTAGTTTTCTCAAGGCCTTTCCCCCAACTTTTCCAGAAATAAAATATATTTCTAACCCTCAAATTAAAATGTTATCTTCATAAACATATGTACCAACTTGGTATATTCACATATTTTCTTTCCAATTTCAGGCTAAGCAAAGCCATGCATTTAGAACTATATTAACATTATTAAAGCAAAAGACAATCTAACTTAATATTGAGAGAAACTGTGACCTTCCATGCAGTGTTTTATATAGAAAACATTGATTTTGACATATGTTATTTTATTCAAATACCGGTCTGCTCATACATGGTCTAAGAACATGCAAAAAAACGATGTTAAAGATTGATCACCAAACCATTCAACAGAGCTTCCTTAACTGTGAGCTGTTTGAAGCTACCAATTTGAGCGCTATGACTATTTTTTTTCAAGTTCTGAATAGCTGTAGGGATCTCAGCAGGGGTTGGAGGAACCAGCTCAACCTTGCCATAGTGCCAAAATGTGGCCAGTCATGGCTTCGAGTAAGTCACAGTGGTGTTTACCAGTGCCAGGGCCTTCTCTGAGAGGTTACAAACTGGGCCATAGTTCTAGGTTGAAAAGTCTGTGGCCTCCCAAAAATAAAATTCTTAATTGCCATTCAATCTTCAAATGAAATTTCAATCAATGTATTCTTTTTTTATTTTTAAAATTTTTTATTTATTAATGTATTCTTGACTATACATTTGTTCCTCACAGTGTTCAGATTAAGATGTAAAGTCAATCCAATGATTTTAAAAATCATTGCCCTAAGATAGTGCATCTGCGCATTAACTTTAGTGTTTATAAGAATTCTGGGCCCCACCTCTGAAGATTCTGATTCTGTAGGTCTGGAGTAGGACCAGAGAATTCGAACCTAACAAGCTCTGAGGCAATGTTGCTTCTGCAGATCAGTAGACTATTCTGTGTAACTGTGTCTAGAACGAGACTATTTAGGTCAATTTTGTTTTAAAAAACAGTTTAGAGCCTTACCTGGTATTATCATCTAAACATATTGTTTGATAGATTTTATAAATATGTATTGCTGTACATACTTACCTATCAACATATAATAAAGTTAACAAATATAAGAAATGTTTAAAAGGGACTGGTAGCTCAGAGGAAAAAAAGAACTGGGCTGTAAGTACATAATCTGTGCTCAACACTAGGTAGAAAAATGTTCTTTTTCTTTTACTTCTTCTGCCTAGGTGGCCTAACCCATGCATGGATCCTATCCTTCTATTACTTTCTGTCAGGATGTCATAAAATATTATTATTGATTAATAACATAGGTAAGGGTGTAACCATTTATTATTCTCAATCACCTTTGCTCTTATCCTTGTGAACTGACCTTCTGGTGACTTTTTCTGATCCTAACTTTCTCTACAATCAAGGGTTCTTTTGCATCTAGATTATTTTTGCCTGTGCCCACCCTACCTCCTCCCCCACCCCCCACCCCAGGTAGTCACTGAGTATCACCAAAGGTTTGCACCTCATCTTGCCTGGGCATCCTAAGACAATGCACTCTCAAAGGGGTTTTAGAAAAAAATTGCTATGCTCCTAATTCTTCCAGAATTGTTTGACAGTGCAGTAAAAACTGTATTGTTTGTCTTGCCCACAACGTTGGGGGAAATTGTCAAGACAAAGGGCTGTCATAAGGTTGTTTCTGCCTAGAAGTGTAATGAGTAATGTACATATCATATATCCCTAATAGGGCACTTCACCTCTATGGTATTCTTCTTCCACAAGCGTAATTCCAATTTAATAATGAGAAAACTTCAGAAAAACCTTAATTGAGGAACATTCTACGAAATACCTGACTAGCACTCTTCAAAAATGTGCAGATCATGAAAAACAAGGCAACACAAAAGAAACTATCATATATTGGAGGAGACTAAGGAAACATGATGATTAATGAAAAAGGACAATAGTGGAAAAACTGTTCAAGTTCAAATATAGTTTCCTTAGTCAGTATAGCTAAAGCTTTGTCCATTTTGTTAATCTTTTAGAACCAATTTTTTGGTTTCTTTGATTTTCTCTCTTCCTTTTCTTTATTTTATTTATCACTTATCTAATTTTTATTATTTCCTTCCTCCTGCTAGTTTTGGGTTTAATTTGCTCTTCTTTTCTAATTAGTTAAGATGTAAAGTTAGGTTGTTGATCTGAGATCTTTCTTTTTTCCTAACCTAAGCATTTACAGCTTTAAATCTCCTCTAAGTGCTACTTTCACTGCACATCACAAGTTTTGATATTTTCATTGTAGATTTTTATTACTATACAAATGAAAACAGTGTATTTTCATGTTTAGCCATCTCTAAGTATTTTCTAATTTCCTTTTGACCCATTGGTGTGTTGTCTAATTTCCACAAATTTAAGAACTTTCTAATTTTTCTTCTGTTATTGATTTCCAACTTCATCCTGTTGTGGTCAGAGAAAATACTTTGCATGATATCTATTTTTTTAAATATCTATTGAGAATTGATTTGTAGCCTAATATATGCTCTAAATTTGAGAATATCCCATGTTCACTTGAGAAGAATGTGTATTCTGTTGTTGGGTAGAATGTCCTATAGTTAGAACGAGCTGGGTTTTTGTGTGTGTATGTGTGTTGTTCATGTCCTCTGTCTATTATGGAGAGGGGCATATTGACATCTCCAACTAGTATTGTAGAACTATCTAATTCTTCCTCAAGTTTGTCAGTTTTTGTTTTATATATTTTGATGGTTTGTTATTATGTATGTAAATGTTTATAATTGTTATTTCTTGCTTTTTGGAAAATTTTAAAAATATATAATATCCTTTTTTT
>NW_011888916.1:931173-1070307 GCF_000151845.1 Pteropus vampyrus
TAGTTATCCTTATTTGGATAAAATAAAGTTCTTAGTTTTTGAAGTCTGGCTACTCTGGCTCAGCCAGTCAATTCCTTGGTCCTGGTCCTGTCAACTGTGCCTACTGCCTTGCCTTACTCCTTGGCTTCAACTCCATGAATGATGCCAGCAGCACTGATCAAATCTTCAGCTCCTGCCTTGTTAACTATGCCTGCCATGTCGCCAAATATGTGACCGTGCCAGCAAAATCTTGCTTTATGCCAAGGGACAGAGGTAGCAGTAGCTTTTGTTACTGCTTACTGCCAATGAGTAATATAGATTCAAATCAATCTCTATTGATAGCTCTTCAGACAGTAGCAGAAAGTTGTTCATGATTTTTAAAGCAAAAGAATAGAATCATAGCTTTATAAATTAAAAAACTGAAATTCTGGAAGACAGTATAATTACAAAGGAAAAGAGAGGAAGAGCTTTTAACAAAGATCCTGAGTAGGAAACTTCATTTCTGTAGGTAAAGAGATTTTGGAAAAACCAAATACCTATACTGACCTCCAGGCAGAAATAATCCCTCGAGCCCATCTGCTCAGTGGGCTCAAATCAAGTTTTACCTCCAAATCTGTACTCTTCATAAGGTAACCTGAGAAGTAGAAAGTCATTTCCATGTGGCAGAACTCCTAGGTCACTCTGATCTTCCTGTATTCCACACACTAGGTGGCACCTCAGTGAGGGCTTGTCCCACGTTCCAGTTCTGATAAATTTTGACAATTTTTTTTTTCTCTCTCTCTTCAAAAATTTTTAATGCTATCGAAATATCTAATCACATTGTGACTTCTCTCTCCCTATAAATGCTACATTAGGGCCCATCTGCCTTTTAAATTAAATCCTTCTTTTCCTGTCAACCTGTTGAGTCATAATTCCTTTTAAAAATCTCCATCAGTATACCTGATGAAGAGTTTCTGGACGACACACCACTTCTCCACAGTAGGAAGTTTCTGCATTAGTAGCTCTCATTAAATCTCCAATGTTTAATTGTAAAAATTCCTTTTCAATGATCTCTAAACAACAATTCTTGCTTCTGCACCTCTTACCTCTAGCCTTGACATAGGGGCTTGGTTTCATTGTGGTTAGCTAGTTAAAATAGGTTTTAGGTAGGATTCTTCCAGATGCCTATCGTGAACCAAGGACCCATATGGAAGTGGTTTTGAGAGAGGAGAGGAGACATCTGGAAAAATGCAGAGGAAAGGGCCTGCAGAAATAACCGACTCGGTCGGTTTAAACAGCTCTCTCCCTGCATTCTGCCCAGTGCTCTTCAGCTAACATGTTTTCCCATAGCTAACTCCCCCACCTCAAGGACTCTCCAGCTTACATCTGTTGATTCATAGTTTGATATCCAACTAATGTTCTTATCTCTGTAGCTGTGTAGGAATAACAAGACTGTGTAAAACTGCTTGTTATGTTACAATTAGAACTCAGCCTTTGGATAGGAATCCACTAAGCAGGTCCCATCTCTCTGTTCAAGAATCCTATAATGGTGCTGATAATGCCAAGGTCGCAGATTCTACAAAACAAACGACCTGTAAGACCAGTGGTCTGGAAATTCCTACCCCCTTCCCCTTGCAGCCCCACACCTGAAGCTCCCCCTCCCATCCTGAGTCATGAGGCACATGTGAAACCTTAGACAAAGGAATCACGTGCCCCTTTGCACGGACACTGCAAGGGTATATAAGCTGTAAGAAATCTAACCAAGGGGAGATCGTGCTTTGGGTCTCTTGAATGCCTCACACTCTCTGCCAGCATTAAATTCTCCTTCCTCTAACAAAGTTGTCTGAGCGTCTAATTTCCTCCATCGGATGTCGCTTCCTGCAACAGTGTATTAAGGAAGGCTACCAGGAGGACCAGTGAGGTAATGGGGAAGCAGAATTTCAAATGGGCAGAAGCCAGGCAAGTGCGAGATTGCAGGTGACATCACAGATACACATGGTCCTGCTGGGAGTTCTGAAGTAGGAATTAGGTTTCAGAGTTTGTCCTGTACTAAAAAGACTGGCTTTTGCACTCCCAGCCAATGATTGTCTAAGGGCCCCGTCAGGTGGACTTGTAAAATTTCCAGGCACTTTCGGCCCTCTGTCTGGAGGGGCAGAGGTGGGGGTCCAGTGCCTGAGAGCAACCCTCAGAAGGCTACAAGTGTAAGCATTTAGCAGCAAAGCGTGCAGAAGCTGGGTAAAGGCCGCACAGAGCTGATAAAGGGGAACTGAGAGCCTCTGGGTGGGGCCCTATAATGAACACTTCTTGCAGGTAAATCTAGTCTAAAAGTACTTGTTAAGAGCTGAATTATGTCTCCTCAAATTCATATGTTAAATTCCTAACCCCAGGTACCTCAGAATGTGACTATATTTGGAGATAGGGTCTTTAAAGAGATAATTAAATTAAAATGAGGTCATTAGTGAGTTCGGTCTTCCTGGTGTTTTATAAGAAGAAATTTAGACACGGACAGATATAGAGGGAAGGCCTTGTGAAGACGCAGAAGAAACCAACCCTGCCAACATCTTGAACTCAGACTTCTAGCCTCCAGAACTGTGAGGAAATAAATTTCTGTTGTTTAAGCCACCCAGTCTGTGGTATTTTGTTGTGGTAGTTTGAGCAAATAATACAGTATCCTTTGCATCTGGAAACAGAAGGTTTCCTTCCTGTAATTACATCGCTTTAAAAACAAACTATTTTTCAAACAAGAGACTTCTGTATCTGGATACCTTGTTGGGAGGCCACAAAGTTAGTAAAATAGCTATCTTCTAATTCAAGATCTCTACTCTGTTCATAAAACAATATTGTCTTCATTTCCAATTGGCCCTAATCTAGCCACAACACTGTCCAATATTCTACCTACTGTTAACTATTTCGCAATCGCAGACTTGGGTATTACCTTCTTCTCTGTTCCAATTTACAGAGAAAACATTCTAAAGCCTCTCTACAGTCATGCACTGCATAATGACATTTTGGTCAATGACGGACTGCATATATGATGGTGGTCCCATAAAATTATAATAGAGCTGAAAAATTCCTACCTCCTAGTTACATCATAGCCATTGTGAAGTTGTAGCACAACTCATTACTCAAATGTTTCTGGTGATGCTTGTGAGAAGAAGAAAGGTGAGGGCAGGGGGAGGGAAGGTGGAGGAGAAAAAGAAGAAAGGAAAAAAAAAGGCAAGACGTAGTATTACAGAGTCCTCTGGGAAACTTTCCTATATTGGGTCCTGGATCCCATAAAACTGCCATATAACTATTTATCCTTCTCATGGGAAGCATAAGGAATTAACAGACTGTGACAATGGTCTTTTATTTTTCCATTATATTTTAACTTCTATCTGTTAAAAAGCTTTCAAGACCAAAGAAATCAAGTTAAAGAAAGTAATTTATATTATACAATTTTTATTTGATCTAACACTTAATCTCTCTCTTTTGAGTACATTGGCTTCACCTAAGAAGATATATAAGTGAGGGAATTCATACCTTTTTATTAAGGAAAAATTTCAAGCATACATAAAGTAGAGAGTGTTCTATAATAAGCCTCCATGCACCTATAACCCAGCTTCAACAATTACTAGGTTGATCTTATTTATACTCTATCCTCTCTATTGCTACTTTTTCTTTCTTTTGCTGAAGTATTTGAAAACAATCCAAGATTTAAAAAAAATTCTTCAGTAAAAAATCTCTAACACAGGGAGGGGTCCCCAACCCCTGGGCCGCAGACCAGTACTTGTCTGTGGCCTGTTAGGGACAGTGCCACACAACAGGAAGTGAGCGGTGGGCCAGCAAGGGAAGCCTCATCTGTATCTGCAGCTGCTCCCCAGTGTTAGTATCACTGCCTCAGCTCCATCTCAGATCATCAGGCATTAGCTTTTCATAGGAGCACTGGTCCCTGGTGCCAAAAAGGTGGGGGACCGCTGCTCTAATGCACATAGACTAACATAACCACAATTTTATTATCATATCTAACAAAATCGATAATAATTTCTTAATATCATCTAACAATCAGTCCATGTGCAGTTTTCCCCAATTGTCTCATAATGTCTAGTTGGTTTATTTAAATCAGGATCTAAACAAGATTTACCATATTGCATTTGGTTGGTGGGTTTCCTAAGTCTCTCTCTCTCTTTCTCTCTTCTCTCTTTCTCTCTCCCTCTCTCTAAAGTTAAATTAATTTATATATATTTCCTAGCTCCTAAAATAGGCATCAGCTTTCTAAAGAGAAGAAAAAAAGGCTTAGCCAAAGAGCCTCATATTAGATATTTATACTGGTCTAAGAAAACTAATAAATTGAATAAATAAACTTGAATAAATTAAGAGTGCACATTCAGGACAGAATTGTAGCTTTTGGTCAGAAACATGTGAACCAAAGGCAAAAATCTGGCAAGATTAAGTCAAGTTCATTGTATGTTTTTCTGAATATATACAGCACAATGTATTTTCTTTTTTTTCTCCAAGTTCATTCAGCATTCATCTCGATATTAAAGTGCATTGCCAAGCTAGAATACAAACTTCTTAATTAAAAAAAAAAATGGGTAAAAGTTTTCTTGTTTTAGAGTCTTCTTTATACCTATTAATAGTATTTTACTTTTGCCTTCACTTAGTGTATAAGATATTACAATAATCATATGACTTGAAGGCAAAAGCTCGGGCACAAAACATAACTGTCAGGGGGATGGCCACAGTAAAATTTACTTTCTCTCTCTGTTGGAGTCAACTGGAGTGTCAGGTTTCTGAATGTTGATTTGAAACCTGGGGAATTCTCTGGATGAAATTCGAAACTGCTCCCAGCCCCCATCCACCATGGAGGGCAAGGAGAAACCGAAGAGAGAGGCAGACCCCCTCCAGATTGATAAGTGGCAGTTTTAATAAGCAAAGGAACCTACATACAAGGCTTGTCTTGGGTGGCCGAAAGACAAGTAGATCTCTGCAGCTTACTGCCAGAATCTTCAAAGCTTATATAGAGCCCTTAATGGGGTTCAGTCACGAATCCAGTCCAGATGGTCTCAATCCGCTTATCTCTCAAGGCTGCATCCTTGAAAAGGCTTCTAGTATGGGGATGGTGGGCAGAGTGTATATTCCAAGGACAGGAGAGAGGGTTAGGAGCCGCTAATTGTCGAGGTCCAGCTCACTGGTCAACTGGCAGTCATGTCCTCCCAATGATCTCCTCCAACTCTGAGGAGGAAGTTGAGGTTTTGGGGAAGATTGCCATCCATCTCCAAGACTAAGCCTAAGAGAATTATTCAGCACGTCATTACAAAAGCACGCAGGTTGGAGAGCTGTTTCAAATGTTCTTGTAATGGAATTTTAGGAAAGCGCAATTTATAAAGAGGTGCAAGAAAATCAAATACAGAGGCAGTCAAGGTAGAAGGTGTATCTCCAGAGGAAAATGGAGCTGTTCCCAATCAATTTGACAGAAGATTTCGGCACTCCTTGGCATCTCTGTATATCTGTGCTCCCACTTCTCAGAGGTGGCAGAGGGGAGGCTGTCCTCTGGTCCGGAGAATCCTATTCAGTGCTCTCTTAGACATTCTTCCAGGAAGGCTTAAACCTAGGAAAAAAAAGAATTCATGAAGCAAACCAAAACCATGGCTTTGTTACAGTAAAGGATGTCACTCTAAATCGAGAATATGGAAGCACGACAGGAAGCAGCTGCTTTTCAAGGAGGGCAGTGTAAGCCAGCATATCTGTGCCTTGTTTTGCTGAGAGTTCGGTCAGCAATACATTTCTGTTTTCTTAAAAAGTTTAGTATCTTTGTTGGCTGAGAACCAATGTTGTCGTTAGTTGTCCAATTGGTATATCTCTTCTTGAACCTCTCCATGTGTCATCAATGACCCTGACATTTAAGAGTGCACCAGATAGAAAAAGGAAATATTGGAGGATGCAAACTTAAAGAAAAGAAGAAATTTAAAAATATATAGAAACAGACACTGCCCTGCTGTCGAAAATCATTTCTTTTTTATTTTATTTTATTTTTTAATAAAAAAGGAGTCCTCTTTTATTTTGGGAGAAGTAGGAGCTGAGTTCATTGAAACATCTTAAAGTTGGCAGAAATTAACTTCCATGAGCCAGAAGTGGGTTTGGGGTAGATGAGTAGTAAACAATGATGATTTTATTTATTTTCACCCCTTGGAAAAGATGATAATACAATTTCAAAAAGTGGAATCACATTTGTAAGTTAATAAAAAGTGCACTTTTATTGCACCTAGAATAGTGCTATGCAGAGAGTGAGTGCTTGAGTCATTGTGGGTTAAAAATGTAAACTGGTAAATTTTGTGCTTATCTTCAAGGCTGGCTTAAGTATAAAACTGTTTTTTTAAAACATTTGAAAAATTAAAGGATTTGTTTTATATTTAAAAAAAAAAAAGTGCACCAGAAAATTTGGCATAAACTCTCACCACCATGAACTTGCTGTGTATGACGGGAGCCCCCAGCCACCTTTCCAGTAACTGGGCTCCAAAGAAGCTGCCATCTTGCCGGAGCTAACCTTTGCTACTCTTAAGTCTTTGTTAATTAATAGAATGACCCCTCTTTTTTGTTACTGATTTCATTTTGGTTTAGTTTTATGTCATTTATTTATGGAAGAAACTGGGTAATTTTTCATGTGGGATTTCACACATTCTAGATTTGGATTTGTAGCCTTGTGATATCATTTAATATATTTTTTTATTCTCGATATGCTCTGTAAACTGATACCTACATCTAGAGGCTTGATGATTTTTTCTTTTTGTCAAGAATACTTTAAAAGTAACACTCTATATGTTCTATTACATCACATCAGGGATGTTGAGATTGATCAGTGGGTTCATGTGTTTCCAGTCTGGTTTAAAATTTGCCATAAATTTTTTGCCCAATAATTTTAGTAGTAATTGATGACTGTTGCCTAGATCCATTATTTCATAAGGGATAACAAAGTAGTGATTTTTCTATTCCCATTATTTCTTTTGCATTTATTATATGTGGTTTTTATATAAAGAACTTTCTCTCATCAGAAAAGGCTTCTGGATCCTTCCCCTTAAGAAAAAAACTTTCAAAATAATGAGATGAATTTACCTTGTTTTATAGTTTTCATATAAGAGGTGACCAATGAATTTTTTGTTTTTTTTAGCCACTAAGTTTTGGGATAGCTTATTATGGCAGCAGTAGATACTCAAAACAATGAGTCACAAAAGCCCAGCATGAAGCAATGAGGGTTCAAAAAATTACTATCATCATGGGCTTGTGATGTTTATATATTCCACGTGTTATCATTCATTATAGTCATAATTCTTCTTGATGTTGAAATTGTTCCATATTTGGCCAATGAGAGTCTCTTCCAGGTGGTGCCTGTCATTTTGACATGAGCCAGTGTCTTTGATAGTTTTCTTAGTACAAGATAATACAAAATAACTTTGATAGTACAAGATATCCTTGATAGTACAAGATATCATTCTGTATATTTCCTGCTCCAGCATTGGACTTGGCTATTTCTCCAAGGAGCCCTGAGTCCTTTTGGAGGGCAGTAGCATTTTAGAAATCACGATCTCACCATTAAGGATACTGATCTCTACCAGATTGTCATTGCTTCTAGGGCTTTTCAGTGAACAGAACAAAGAAATACTTATTTTTTAGAAAGAGTAAACAATCAAGAGTTCATACTAATATTTTCACTTAAAGATTATATAGTTTTTACTTAACTTCTTTGACTTTATACATGCATACGTATATACTTTTTCTCTTGTAATAAAAATCTTGGTTCCTAATGAGATTTTCTTAATCCTATTATATAAATATAGCAGTTTTGAAATATTAATACTAATATTATTATTAACAGTAAGTCTACTGAGTGCTGTTTAAGATTTTTTGTATTTGTTTTGTCCTTCAGATCTATCTCACTATATATTGCACAACTATAATATTGTGTTTCAAAGTCACTTGAAAGATTTCTTCTTTGTATGGTTATGACATGACATGATGGACAAATAGGTTTATTTTTATTCACTTTTTTGAATAGATTGTTTTTTTATAGTTAAATTTATTTTTCAGATTATGTGTATACTTGATTATATCAAAATTATAAAACAAGGTATATGCAGATAACAGCTTCCATCGCTATTCTTTTTCTGATAAATGATTTTTTATTAGCTCTTGTTTTATACACTTTTAAATTTTGAAAATAGTAGAACCAAATATAAATAAATATACTTTTATTTTTGCACAAAAAGTATGAGACTAAACACACTCTTCTGCATATTGCTCTGTTCGCCTTTGTCCTGGAGATCACTTTTTAGCAATATAAAGAAATAGTCTTCATTCTTTTTACAGCTGAATAGCATTCCAGTGCATCTATGGACCACTGTTTATTCACCTGTCCTCTATAGATAGATATGTGGGCTGTTTCCAGTTTTTTATTATTATAAAATGTGTCGCCCTAAATAGCCTTGAGCATTTATCATTTCAAGTTTGTGCCATTTTATTTTGGTATATGTACCTAGAAGAGAGGTTGCTTGGACAAAGGGTAAATGCATGTGTAATTTTGCCAGATGTTTTAAATTCTCCTCCACGGTTGTGCCATTTTTCATACCTATCAGCAATACATGAAACTATCTGTCTCTCCGAAGTCTCACCAACTCAGTGTACTGTCAAGTTTGGAATTTTTGAAAATCTGATGAGTAAGTAATGACATCTCAGTTTAATTTAGTATGCATTTCTCTTATTATGAAAAAGCTTGAGCATCTTTTTCTATATTTAAGAGCTGTTTACATTTACTTTTCTATAATTTCCCACTTTTTTAAGTGAGTTGTTAGACTAGAATTTGAATTCTTTTCAATACTTAAAAAATTTTTACATGTTAGGGATATTGGCCCTTTGTGATATTAGTTGCGATTTTGTCTCAGTTTTTTTATTTACCATTTGACATTACTCATGGTATTTTGGGCATACAATTTTTAAATTTTTTAACATTATAGATAAACAAATTTACCCATTTTTCCTTTATTGAATCCAGATACGAAATAATAGTTAAGACAGTCTTCCTCATTCCTGGGTTGTAAAGAAATTGATTTATGTTTTCCTCTAGTATTGGTATAATTATTTTTTTACGTTTAGATATCTGATCTATTTGGAATTTATCCTAGTGTAAGGCACAAGGAATGGATCCAATTTTATTTTTATTCACAGAACTATCACTTGTTCTAGCACTATTTACTTATCAAACATTGAATTCCCAGATGCCTTTGCATCTATCTTTGGATTTTATATCCTATTCCATTAGCCATCTGTCTATTTATGCACCAATACCATAATATTTTAATTAAAAAGGCATTATAAATGTTTTAATGTGTGGTAGGGCTAGTCCCCATTTGTTCCTCTTTTTTAGGAGATTCCTGGCTAGTCTTGAATTTATTTTCTAAAATAACTTTATAATCAACTTGTCTGGCTCCAGGAAAAAAAAAATAACATGAAGATACTTTTATTGGGATCACATTAAGTTTATACATTTTAACTTAGAGAGAATTGATATCTTTCTGATATTGATTCTTCTGATCAATAATATGGTATGTTTTTCCATTTGTTCAAGTTTACTTTTTGTCCTATAAGAATGTTTTATAATTTTCCTTATGTAGGTTTTACGCAATTCTTATTAAGTCTGTTTCTCTATTTTGTTTTATTTTGCTTTTGCTATTGTAAATGGAATCTGCAATCTCCTCTTCCATTATTTCTTCCAAGTGGTTATTTTTTCCCCAAGTAGTTACAAAGATGCATTATTTCTGTGTTAATTTTGCACCTTGCTATTTTATAAAATACTTTTACTGTAGGTTTTCCATTTAGTATAAGTTTCCTAGAAATATATCATCTGCACATGGATGTAATTTTATCTCTCTTTTTTCAATTCGTATGCCTATAATTGCTTTCTCTTGTATTAAAATAGTGAGTATCCTTGTCTTATTTCTGATCTTTGCGGTGAGGTCCAACATCAATTGTCTGATGCCAACTGTGTGTTCTACAATTCAATTTGATTCTGACACTAACTACCCGCAGTTAGCAAAGACTATGAGTTAAGGTTCTGTGTCCCACAGGCTGCTCCCACATCAGATGCTTGTGGAAAGTCCTGGGTGTCTCCAAGCCATTAGGACTTCTGTCTGTCTGGCTACAAATTTGGGGCTTCTCACAACTTCATTAGGTTGATAATTCACTAGAACCACTCACAGAACTCAGGACAGTGCTATATTTACAATTACCACTTTATTATAAAGGATACAAATAATAGATAGATGAAGAGATACATAGGGCAAGGTCTTGGGTAGAAGGGCTTGGATCACAGAGTTTCCATGCCTTCCCTTGTAGAATCTGAGCCTGCTACCCTCCCAACTTACCTAGATGTTCACCAAACAGGGAAGCTCCCTTAGCCTCATGGCCCAGGGATATTAAATCAATGGCTTCCTCAAGGTTAGGGGTGGGGCTGAGAGTTACAACCCTTTGATCACATGGTTGGTTCTGCTGGCCCCAGCCCCCATCCTGAAGCTACCAACTTCCTCCCCCAACGAATTTCTCAGCTGTTATATAACTGTAGAGTTTTCAATTTGATTTTATCAATGTGATTAATTAGGTTGGTGGATTTCCTAATTTCGAACTATACTTAAGGGCCCAAAATAAATTCCATTTTTAAGTTTATTCTAAGATGGTTAATAGTTTTTGTTGCTATTGCGAATGGAATCTTATTTTCTATTACATTTTCTAATTGGTTATTGCTGGTATATAGGAAAGCTATTGATTTTTGTACATTGGTCTTGTATGTGGTCACCTTGCTGAATTCTCTTATTAATTCTAATAGTCTGTCAATTGATTTTCTTAGACTTTTCTATGTAAGCAATGGTGTCATCTGCAAATAATCACAATTTACCTCTTCTTTTCTAATGTTTATACCTTTTATTGCTTTTCTTCTCTTTTTGAATTAGAGAGAACATTTGATGCTGTTTTGAATAGTAGTGATGATAAAGATCATTCCTGTCTTATTTCTGACTTCAGTAGAAATTTGTCTATTGTTTCATCATTAAGTATGGCTTTGGTATAGATTTTTTTATTATCTTATTAAAAATAAACAAATTAAGGCTGTTCTTTTTTTTTTTCCTAGGGGATTTTTTTCTTTATATAATTAGTGGGTGCTGAATTTAAGACAATAATATTTTTATTTTAAATTTATTAATACAATAAATTAAATTGATATAGTCTAATGCTAAACCATTTTAAAAGGTAGCAGTCTTCAAATTATAAATAGGTGAGTTCTAGTTGACCTTCAAATTTATAATTTGAAGACTGTTATCTTTAAAAATTGTACCTCAATAACAATATTTTAAGTTCTTTTCTGTGGTTATAGATCTATTTGGTTTTCGAATTCTTCTTGGAATAATTTGGCTACTTGTTTTTTAAGAAAACATAACTAAGAACTGTGAACTTTAACCAATAAAGAAATTGTCATCAGAATAGGTATTAATTTGGTATTTATTTTGGTGCAGTGAAAACCCAGCTAATATCAAAGGCAGCCTTTGGCCTGCTGCTAATAGATTATCATCTGAAATCAATTATCACCTGAATGAAAGATGGATTGAAGGCAAAGCTTTGGGGTACCAAATGACCTCTGCCACAGAACAGTATGGAGGGCAGAAGGAATTTGAGAACTGCAATGGAGAGGGATTTCTACCTGGACAGAGTAAAGAAAAAGAATGTCAAGTTCAAAACCCTAAAATTTTGGCTCAAGACAAGTCCCAAACCATTGACTATATCTATGATAAAAAATAATTTATCTCTTGCAGTCATGAGGCTGATTGTAAGTGAAAATCAAATCCAAAGTGTGATATTGAGATACTTTGGAACAATATCAATTACATTCACAGCCTTGCCATATCTTTTATGTGAATATTGGAGCATTAACCAGAAAATAAAGCATTCAGATGACTCAGAGCATCCAAAATTTGACCCTCTTGAACCTTCCATACCTGCAGAAGTGGCACCTCTTCTTCTATTGAGGCTAATGAGTGACTTCTGACAATCATGTTCAGCAGTAGAAAATAGTGACAGAGATCTGTGAAAGCCTTCTGTTGACACTTTTATGTAAGCCAAGAATGTGCTAGAATTAAAGCATCTTACATTCAAGGAAATAAGGTAAACTCCATGAAAATACATGTCAGTAATGTTTCTGGAGATTTGGTGTCTTAGGAAGTGTCACAATGTCCCCTCCTAAGTACAAATTGCTTCACCTTACACCTTCCTATCATATGAAAGAGATAGAATACCATATTTCATTGATTCAAATTAAAAATAATTTATTTAAGTAAAACTCATATAACAAAATTAACTATTTCAAAGTGAACAATTGAGTGGCATTTAGTACATTAACGACGTCCTCCCACCAACATTTTAACATCTCTAAAATGGGAATTCATCTTATAATCAATGGTATATTACGATTTAATTGACAGTGTTTTAAAAAATTTTTCATAGTGGACTATAAATGAAGGTACATCTTTCAGTTGATGGTTGATTAGGTTAGTAGAAATATGGTACTTGGTGGTCTTCTTGGATTTCTTATTTCCTCCATATCCTTGTCAAGAATAGGTGACACAATTATTTTAAAGTTTTATCAATCTGATAGGGCACATGCATACCATATGCTGGGAGAACTCAGAGAATGATGAGACTCGCTGCCCCTCTTAAGGAGTGCATAGTCTTGGTGAGAAGAGAGGAGGGTGAGGAGAGAGAGGAGAGAGGGAGAAGGGAGAAGAGAAAAGGAAGGAGAGAAGCCAGGCCAGGCATTCTCAAGCTCCAGTCTACTATTTCTGGGCCCAGCTGTGATGAGGGATGAACAGGCTGATGAGGGATGAACTTCTGAGACTCTTTTTTTTTTTTTAAGTTCTGCTTCCTATAGCCGCATCCAATCAGTTCCTAGTTCCAGTTGACTCGACCACTGCCTCCTACTTGGTTCTCCTGCTTTCAGCTTCACCTTCCCCCCTCACCCCCTGTAAGGCCACCAGCAATCTTTCTAAAAGATGAATCTGACTCTTTTTAGCCTTCCTCCCAACTCTCCTGCCATACCCACTAACACATGCTCTTCAATGGCTTCATATTTCTCTCAAGATTAAGTAAAAACTCTTTTAAAGTTGGCTCTTGAGCCTCAGAGTGCTCCAGCCTGAAGTCCCTATCCTAGGCTCTTTAATAGGTCACCGTAGTGCGAGAGTCTCTTCAGAAGTGATGCTGGGTTCCCAGAGTGGACCAGTTGGGTGAGCACTGCAAAGTAAGCTCCTCCAGGGACTGGCAGTCGGATTTGGTACCATTTGCAGACTGGTAGAGGAAGTATGGACAGTGGCTTCCTAGAACGGTCAAGAGAGGTATCCTTCTTTCACTCTCTCTCCCTTAATCCCTGGACTGTTTCCCCAAGGGATGAGAAACTCTGGACAAGTCATTCTGGGGGATTTCCAATGATAGCAGCTAAGGTGGCACTCCAATGGTGGGGTTAGAATCCAGACCATGGCCAAGAACAAATAACATATGATTGTCCTTAGGATAAAACCCAAAGTCCTGACCATGGCCTCCAATGCCTACCCTTGATTTCAAGTCTTCTTATTCTCCACCTCCTCACCCAACACCCACCACACTGCTCTTTTTGCTTTCTGTCCCTTCAACATATAGTTTCTTCCATATTAGGTACTTTGCACTGAAACATTCTTTCCCTAGGTATTCTGTGGCTGTTTCTATCATTTAAGCCTCAGCTCAGATTTCAGTTCCTCAGAGAAACCTTTCCTGACCACATTACATTAAGTAGCGCCCCCCCATCCTATTACTTTATTTTTTTTCATAGCTCTTGTCACTATCAAAAGTTACACTATTTTATTGTTTATTGCTCAGTGTTTCTCTTTCTCCACTAGATATAAGTCCCACCAGGAGATATTTGTTTCTCATTTACCCACCATATCCCCAGAACCTAGAACAATGCCTGGAATACATACATTTATGTACCATGTCCTGTCCTCCCCAAAATGAGTCTACTAAGGGAATTAGACAAATAATTACACAGTGAATTAGCTATAAGTGGAGTCTAGTGTTTCAGGCAGAAGTGCAGGACCCTTCCCTACTGCTCTGTTCATTTCTGGCTCCAAGGACGATCCCTCACCCTGTGGGCAATTTCTGCTGCAAGACCCTAGCTTCCCCCAGAAACTGTTTAAAGCTCAGAGGATTCACCCAGGAATCAGGCCTCAGGAACAGGCCCAATTCCCCAAAGTTTTGAGGTCTAGTTAGGCTTGTGGTTGCAGCTAATGTCCCTGTCCCCTACAAGTCAGAACAGCCTACAACATTGATAACATTGATAGCCACCTTGTGTGGACTGTCTGCTCATTCGGTCCTTGCTTGGATCTTTAGCAGGCCTTGGCTTGGGGTCTGGTCTCAATGCCTTAACAAGTCCTACTCCATCCCCCATGCTGTCCTTCATGTTTGCAGGCTGGTTTGCAGAAGCTGAAGTTGGAAGCTGTTTCCACTGTCCCTTCTGTCCTTCTTCAGGACCTCCTCTTCTACAAGTTTCTTTCTTCAGCGAGTTCAGCGAGTTTTTTTCCCTCAAGAGATACTTTTTCCACCTGCTCCCTGCTTGGGGCTGTGTTCTTGGTCCTCTTTGTAATACACACTAATGCTGCTAGCTCCTGGACTGCTGAAGTTCCAGAAAGCTGGGCTCCAGGAGAGCCCCAAGTGGTCCCCACCCACAGACTCCTCCCTCAAAGGTGGTGCAAGTGAGGGTCGAGACCTCACTCCATCTTGGCAACCCCCTGGGTAGCTCCGCTTTGCCTAGTTTCTCTTTTCATCTTCAACGCTTAGCACATTGCCTAGTACATACTCAGCACTTAATGAACCGGAGAAGTTAATAACATTAATTCATGTGATAAAAAAATTAAATGTGCCAGGCACCGTGTTCATGTTGTACATGAATTATCGGTACTTCATTTATGCAGGTAACATTACAATTTCCATTTTACAAATGAATAAACTAGTTCGGAGAAATTAAGCAACTTCCAAGATCACAAAGCTCTGCGCTTTCTTTCCATTGCCTAAAATGCAACGGAGCAATGTAGAGAGAAAACGCCAGAAAGCAGGTACCGCGCGAACACCGGCAGGCTGGTGGGAGCCAAGGACTGTGACAAGCTCCGGGCGGTCAGTAGTTTTCACACTGGGTTGCCGAACGGCTCCATTTCCGCTAAGCACAGACCGGAAGTGTTCCTGTCGGCCGCGTGTGTGATGCGCACTACCGGAAGTTTCTGTCCGCGGCTTTGCTGGGATAGGAGGGCTGCAGTGCTCGGTGCGGAGGGTTCCAGGTGCGGAGGTGCTGGGGCTTAGGAGGCAGATGGGGCTGTTAGGGAGACCCAAGTGGCGGGACACAGGCAGAACCCTGACCTGACCTGGGCCACCTTCCTCCTTGCGGCCTGGTTCTTCACCCCGACTCGACTTGGGCTGAAGTGGCTCTGCCCACTGATCTGAGCCTGATCCCTCCTCAGGCACTGACCCTTGACCTCGGGGCGCTCCCCGCTCAGGCACGATGGCTACAGGCGCAGATGTGCGGGACATTCTAGAACTTGGGGGCCCAGAGGGGGATGCAGCCTCTGGGACCATCAGCAAGAAGGACATTATCAACCCGGACAAGGTAACAGGAGTGCTTGAAAGTGTTGGGTAGCGGGAATGGTGACAACGGACGAGAGATGAGGGAGATGATGGGGTGCTACAATTCTAGAGATATGGGCGGTAAAAGGTGTGACATAACGGGACGGAAAATGTGTCACCTTGATGAGATGGGATTGAGGAGGTGGGACAACTTGGAAATGATGAGAAGAGATGAGACGACCAAGAGAGTGTGACACTTGTAGAATATTGGGGTAGGGACACCAAGTCAGTGTGACATTCTGGGAGATGGTGGGAAAGTATCTTCTACTCTGACAGGTCAGGGCTCTACCCAGGTGAGGCAGGAGTGGGGAGGGAAATGACCTGCTCAGACTAGGGGTGCCCCTGTGAGTGAGTTTCTGTGCCTTTGTTATTTGTCATAGTGTATGTGTCACTGTACTTGTAGGTGCTAGTTCAGGGATTGAGCTGGGATAAAGAATTTTCAGGGAAAGGAGTCTAGCCTGTGGCTCCTCTCCTGTGGTTTCCTTCCTCAGAAAAAGTCCAAGAAGTCCTCCGAGACACTGACCTTCAAGAGGCCGGAGGGCATGCACCGGGAGGTCTATGCACTGCTTTATTCTGACAAGAAGTAAGTATTAAAACCCCAATTCCCCCAAAACTCTGGTCTCTGACCCACCTGCATGTTCCCAACTTTTAGTTTTCTCTGTCAGTTCTACCTTGCCTTCCCTCCCCAGCCAGGACTCCTGCTCGCTTAGTAGGAGGCAAGAGGAGCTCAGCTCTTTCCCTCCAGAACCTAACTTACTTGTTCTAGGGTAGATCAGCAACCTGGGCCCAAAGGCTCTCTACACACCTCTGACTCTTAACTTTTCACCTCCCTAAACCTTGCTCCTAGGGATGCACCCCCACTTCTGCCCAGTGACACTGGTCAAGGCTATCGCACAGTGAAGGCCAAGTTGGGCTCCAAGAAGGTGCGGCCCTGGAAGTGGATGCCATTCACCAACCCAGCCCGCAAGGATGGAGCTATGTTCTTCCACTGGCGACGGGCAGCTGAGGAGGGCAAAGATTACCCCTTTGCTAGGTTCAATAAGGTGAGCCACCACCATTTGGACATAGAGCAAGGTTGTCCACCCACTCTGAGCCACTCGTGTGAGCTCTCCAGTATCCTAGGGTAGGCTCTAGAGGCATGCTCAAGCCTTCGTTTCAACCATGGTTACCTGCATAGTTCTTGTTGTGGATACTTGCAGGGTGGGACCCTGTCCTTTCCTGGACCTGCTCTGGTTTTTGGTGGCTTCTCTTGGCCCTTCAAATGTCATTATTTCTTAGAGCTATATCCTAGGTGCTCTACCCTTCACACTCTGTACCTTCTCCCTAGCTTCTCATTTACCCTGTGGCTTCAATTACTCTCTGTCTGCTGTTGACCCCAGCTCAATATCTCCAATCCAGAGCAACAGTTCCCACATACCCATTCATTTACTTAACATCTCTTCCTGAATGCCCCACAAATGCTTTAGATTAAGTAGGTTCTCTCTATTCTCTACCCCCAAACCTGTTCCCCATATTAGTGAATGGTACCACCATCCACGCAATTGCCTAAACCAGAAACTTGGGAATCATTCTCAACCTAGTTTCTCCCTTAGCTCTATATTTCATCAACAATGAGACAAAGAAGGTAGGTGAAGACAGATCAGAAACATGTAAGCAAATAAATTGGATTCTTTCAGGTAAGAGCCATCAATAAAATGAAAGCAGGATATGAGTGGGATATGAAATGAGATAAAGAGTGAACTCATAGGTATAGGGGTAGCCTCACCTAGATAGGGTGGTCAGGAAGGACCTCTCTGAGAAGGTGGCATTTGAACTAAACCTCAGTGATAATCAGTGAATCCTATGGATTCTGTTTCCATAATAAACCTCGTCTTCCCTTTTTTCATCTTCTGCTGGCACCGTAGTCCAAGCTGAATTATCCTTGGTCTAGTTACTGAATCAGATGGTGCAGAGCCTTACCCAGACTCCCCAGCCAGTGAGAGGATGGGCTGGGATTGCCTAGGCCATTGTTTAAGCCACTATACAGTATAGCCTCATTCCCTGCAGCCTGGAGCAACCTAGACTTCCAGCCTGAAAGCACTAGAGGCTTGAACCCAGGACTCCCAAGTCCTGACTTTCCTGTCAGCCCAGTATATCTAACTGGACCTGCAGAGCCCTGATGGCTCACAGGATTCTCAGACTCAGCACATTCAGATGTGACCCAGCATTCTCCCCTATGCCCCAAGCCTGGTTTTCCTCCATTTTACCACCACCTTTAGGCTCCTCAGGTCCAGTGGAAGGAGAGGCTGGAGATGTAAGATTGAGAAAGGACAACGAGAGGTGAGGCATCTGAGGCAATGGGAGGGAAGGCTGGATGAGACAATTCGAGGTGAAGACAAAAGAATGTCCATTTTGCATTTAGTAAATACTATTCCATGCCAAGCCAAGCCCTAGTCATCGAGGGCACAAAAATGAATCAGACACAGTATCTGCCCTTGAGAAACTCTCCATATTGAGGAGGAGAGAGGGGAAGGTACAGGCAATTACAGTTTGGTGGGATACATGCTATTTTGGAAGGACGTGAAGGTCCTGGAAGCTTCCTGGAAAAGTCAGAGCTTGAGTTGAGTATTGAAGGATTTCACCAGACGATATTAGGAAAAGAATGCAGTTGTTTTATTTTCAGGCAGAGGGGACAGCATGAGCAAAGTTTAAAAAGCAATCATATGTATGGTATGCTGTGCGCACTTCCCTGTTAATGAAGCTTAAAGCTCAAGGTAGAACATGGTGGGAGATGAGGCCTGAGAGGTCAGTCAGCAGGAGTCAGGTCAGGCAGGGCTTGGCAGTCAGGCTCAGGAATTTGGGCTTTGCCCTGATGTCTTTGGGTAGCTACTGACAGATTTTGAGTAGTGTCAAGATTAAATTTCAGTTTTAGGAAGATCATGGTGACTACAGGTAGAGAATGAAGTCAGAGTTAAGTGAACTTAATCATCTCTCCAATATTGCTTATTCTCGGAGTCCCGTTCTTAGTCCGTGGCTCCCCAGCTGCTCTCTTGTTCAAGTCGGAAACACAGGAGTCACCTTCCCTTACCCCTCACATCCATTCAGGAAGTCCTGTGGTTTTTAACGAAAGCCTCAAGTCTGTGTCGTTTTCTCTACCTTCCACTTGTGCTGTTTTAGTTCAGGCTTCTTCACTTCTCACCTCAATTATTTCTAAAACCTGCCAGCTGGTCTCTCAGGCTCTTGTTTTACCCTGTCTGTTCTCACTGCAGCCAGGGTGGTCTTTCCAAAAGAGAATCATGACCACTTCACTCTTCTCTTTAAAACTAACCATATTGGCTCCAGTCACCCTCCAGACTCCTTAGCAGGGCACACAAGGCCTGCAGCAGCTGGCCGCTGCTGACTCTTACGCCTTTCCCTGTCTCTCCCTTGTTTCCCTAACATGTCCCTAACTGCCAACCCCGCACACATTAGGCTGTTCTCTCTCATTATTATGTTTGTGTTGCCCCCTCTGCCTAGGATTCCCACTAACATCTTCCCTCGTCAATTCACTTCTGTCTACCCTTAAGATTGAACTAGGCTGCATTTACCTCCGTGCTAACCAACCCTGTCTCTAGGTTGGTTCAAGTGTCACTCATTACACTCTAGGCTTACCTTTGTCATCAAACTTGCCACTCTGTACTAAATTGTTTTCTCAGCTGGACTGTGAGCTTTGGGAATAAGGCCCTTGTCCATCTTATTTAGCACTGTGTCCCCAGCATAAGTCTAGCAGCCCCCTGATAAATATTTATTGAATGAATGAATGGCTCCCTCACTTGACCTTGAGCTCCTTGAGAGCAGGACTAGCTGCACAGTTCCTGAGTACTGTTTTTAATTAAGTGGAACTGAAATGCATAGGAGGGATACTTAACCAAGCTTGGGAAACTAGAGACTTCTCAGAGGAGATGATGCCTGACTGAGATCAAGAGGATGAGAAGTTATCTAGGTAGAAGGAATGTGGAAGTGGAAAGGCATTTCAGGCAAGAACAAAGGCTGATCGGGAGAGTCTGGTATGTCCCAGAAACTGTTAGTCTTGGTTGGAACTTAGGGTCCATGAGGGACAATGGCTGCAGAGAGAGAAGTCTTCCACCCCTGTATCTATTGATTGATTCAGTAAATATTCATTATTTATAGAGTGCTGGGCCCTGTGCTGAACCCTGATGGTAGAAAGTAAACTAGACAACCCTTGCTCTTGAGGACTATGCAAATGATCTAGAAGGCACTTTTTAGAGTAGTAGGGATCCTTGGAAAAGGCTTAAAAAAAAAGCCTCTAAAACTGCTTCTCAAATTATCTGGTGAAGGAATTTATCTTTATTTTTCAATATTATTTTATATTTGTTTTAAGTGTACAGCATAGTGGTTAGACATTTATGTAATTTACAAAGCGATTTCCTCATTAGTCCCTACCTGGCACAGTACATAGTTATTATAATATTATTGACTGTATTCTGTATGCTGTACTTTACATCCCCACATATATTTTGTAACTACCAATTTGTACTTAATTCCTTCATCTTTTTCATCCAACCCTCCCAAATCCCTCCTATCTAGCAATCAACAGTTTATTCTCTGTATTTATGTCTGTTTTTGTTTTATTCATTTATTTTGTTCTTTAGATTCCACATATAAAAAATATGGTATTTGTCTTTCTCTGACTTATTTCACTTAGCATAATACCCTCTAGGTCCATCCATGTCTTTGCAAATGATAAAATTTCATTTTTTTATGTCCGAGTAACATTCTAGTAGTGAAGGAATTTAAAATTTTTTTTTTCCAATCCATCAGATTGATAAGGATAGTAAAATTACAAGACAAAATACAAGTTCATGTTTCTTCATATTAGATTCAGCAGTGTATAATTGTTGCAAAATCGTTATAAAGGTTTCTAAATGCCTACTCTCAATTTCCATACTTACCATACACCAGTAATTACAAGTTGCAAACAGCACTGGTCTGCAGGTTGTCCTTTAAGCAGCACGGTTCAGAGAGATCCCATCTTGGCTGCAGATAGAGAATTGCTAGGGGGAGGGTTGAATGGAGGCAGAGATACCATGAGAGACTGTTTTTCTGATCCAGGCAAGTGGTAGTGTGATCTGGACTGAGATGTTGTAGTTGAGACTCTGGAGGTAAAAGCGACAGATTTGGGGAAGGGGAGGGGTCAAGGGTAAAAGTAGGAGTTTAAAGATGCCTCCCAGGTTCTAGCAAGGGCACCTGAATTGGGTGATGGTGACAGTGACTGAGATCCAGACTGGAGGAGATTTAAGTTTCAGGAAAGATGATGAGCGTAGTACTGAACATACCAAGTTTTTTAGTTTTTTTAAACTGAGGTATAATTGACATAACATTATTTGAAATGTACAATGATTTGATATTTGTATATATTGAAAGATGATCATAATAAGTCTAGTTAACACCTGTCACCTGAACATATTAAGTTTGAGATATATGTGGGACCTCCAGCAGGAGATGTCCAAGAGGCTGCTGGAATTAACAGTCTTGAGAGCAAGTTCAGGGCCACTGTGGTCTTTGATAGAGAAAAGCAACTTCCCTGGTCCAGCTTAGCACTGACTCCTTTCAGAGACCCAGATGGTGCTGTTTGTCCCCGCGGGAGGTCTTGGGGACAGGACTTGGGAGAGGGGAAACAGGGGCATGGGCGGGGGAATAGGATTCAGGCACCTTTTCTGTATCTATGTATGTGACCTTGGCCAGCTCTGAGGAAGCCACAAGTCTCGCTGTCACCACTGGGTGGCAGAAGTGCTTCAGACAAGTGTGCTCCATAGACTAGGGGAGCCTAGTCTTCTCTCCAGTATTTAGCCATCTGCCCTACTCCAGAGTTGACCTTTGGACTCTGCAGAAGCTCTTACACGTGGGTCCCTCACCTTAACCATGGGGGCAGAAACATAGATGCTATTACTGGGGCTCTGGAGCTGAAGCATGGTGACGTTGCTCTGGAAGTGAGTGCAGAGGCAGGCTCAGTCCTAGAGCCTGCCGGGGCCTCTGGTCAAGCAGATAGTTTCTTTCCTCACTCTGGAAACACCACCTGCAGGCTGCCCTGTTTAGGGCCCTAGGAGAGGATTCACTTTTGTCCAGCTCAAGATTGGCAATAAATAGGAAGGGCTGTGGTCATAGGGGGCTGGAGCCCACTGGACATGACACAACATGGGCATGCCCCTACTCTGTCCCTCTGTGCCAACAGACTGTGCAAGTACCCGTGTATTCAGAGCAGGACCCTTAAGATTGAACTAGGCTGCATTTACCTCCGTGCTAACCAACCCTGTCTCTAGGTTGGTTCAAGTGTCACTCATTACACTCTAGGCTTACCTTTGTCATCAAACTCGCCACTCTGTACTAAATTGTTTTCTCAGCTGGACTGTGAGCTTTGGGAATAAGGCCCTTGTCCATCTTATTTAGCACTGTGTCCCCAGCATAAGTCTAGCAGCCCCCTGATAAATATTTATTGAATGAATGAATGGCTCCCTCACTTGACCTTGAGCTCCTTGAGAGCAGGACTAGCTGCACAGTTCCTGAGTACTGTTTTTAATTAAGTGGAACTGAAATGCATAGGAGGGATACTTAACCAAGCTTGGGAAACTAGAGACTTCTCAGAGGAGATGATGCCTGACTGAGATCAAGAGGATGAGAAGTTATCTAGGTAGAAGGAATGTGGAAGTGGAAAGGCATTTCAGGCAAGAACAAAGGCTGATCGGGAGAGTCTGGTATGTCCCAGAAACTGTTAGTCTTGGTTGGAACTTAGGGTCCATGAGGGACAATGGCTGCAGAGAGAGAAGTCTTCCACCCCTGTATCTATTGATTGATTCAGTAAATATTCATTATTTATAGAGTGCTGGGCCCTGTGCTGAACCCTGATGGTAGAAAGTAAACTAGACAACCCTTGCTCTTGAGGACTATGCAAATGATCTAGAAGGCACTTTTTAGAGTAGTAGGGATCCTTGGAAAAGGCTTAAAAAAAAGCCTCTAAAACTGCTTCTCAAATTATCTGGTGAAGGAATTTATCTTTATTTTTCAATATTATTTTATATTTGTTTTAAGTGTACAGCATAGTGGTTAGACATTTATGTAATTTACAAAGCGATTTCCTCATTAGTCCCTACCTGGCACAGTACATAGTTATTATAATATTATTGACTGTATTCTGTATGCTGTACTTTACATCCCCACATATATTTTGTAACTACCAATTTGTACTTAATTCCTTCATCTTTTTCATCCAACCCTCCCAAATCCCTCCTATCTAGCAATCAACAGTTTATTCTCTGTATTTATGTCTGTTTTTGTTTTATTCATTTATTTTGTTCTTTAGATTCCACATATAAAAAATATGGTATTTGTCTTTCTCTGACTTATTTCACTTAGCATAATACCCTCTAGGTCCATCCATGTCTTTGCAAATGATAAAATTTCATTTTTTTATGTCCGAGTAACATTCTAGTAGTGAAGGAATTTAAAATTTTTTTTTTCCAATCCATCAGATTGATAAGGATAGTAAAATTACAAGACAAAATACAAGTTCATGTTTCTTCATATTAGATTCAGCAGTGTATAATTGTTGCAAAATCGTTATAAAGGTTTCTAAATGCCTACTCTCAATTTCCATACTTACCATACACCAGTAATTACAAGTTGCAAACAGCACTGGTCTGCAGGTTGTCCTTTAAGCAGCACGGTTCAGAGAGATCCCATCTTGGCTGCAGATAGAGAATTGCTAGGGGGAGGGTTGAATGGAGGCAGAGATACCATGAGAGACTGTTTTTCTGATCCAGGCAAGTGGTAGTGTGATCTGGACTGAGATGTTGTAGTTGAGACTCTGGAGGTAAAAGCGACAGATTTGGGGAAGGGGAGGGGTCAAGGGTAAAAGTAGGAGTTTAAAGATGCCTCCCAGGTTCTAGCAAGGGCACCTGAATTGGGTGATGGTGACAGTGACTGAGATCCAGACTGGAGGAGATTTAAGTTTCAGGAAAGATGATGAGCGTAGTACTGAACATACCAAGTTTTTTAGTTTTTTTAAACTGAGGTATAATTGACATAACATTATTTGAAATGTACAATGATTTGATATTTGTATATATTGAAAGATGATCATAATAAGTCTAGTTAACACCTGTCACCTGAACATATTAAGTTTGAGATATATGTGGGACCTCCAGCAGGAGATGTCCAAGAGGCTGCTGGAATTAACAGTCTTGAGAGCAAGTTCAGGGCCACTGTGGTCTTTGATAGAGAAAAGAAACTTCCCTGGTCCAGCTTAGCACTGACTCCTTTCAGAGACCCAGATGGTGCAGTTTGTCCCCGAGGGAGGTCTTGGGGACAGGACTTGGGAGAGGGGAAACAGGGGCATGGGCAGGGGAATAGGATTCAGGCACCTTTTCTGTATCTATGTATGTGACCTTGGCCAGCTCTGAGGAAGCCACAAGTCTCGCTGTCACCACTGGGTGGCAGAAGTGCTTCAGACAAGTGTGCTCCATAGACTAGGGGAGCCTAGTCTTCTCTCCAGTATTTAGCCATCTGCCCTACTCCAGAGTTGACCTTTGGACTCTGCAGAAGCTCTTACACGTGGGTCCCTCACCTTAACCATGGGGGCAGAAACATAGATGCTATTACTGGGGCTCTGGAGCTGAAGCATGGTGACGTTGCTCTGGAAGTGAGTGCAGAGGCAGGCTCAGTCCTAGAGCCTGCCGGGGCCTCTGGTCAAGCAGATAGTTTCTTTCCTCACTCTGGAAACACCACCTGCAGGCTGCCCTGTTTAGGGCCCTAGGAGAGGATTCACTTTTGTCCAGCTCAAGATTGGCAATAAATAGGAAGGGCTGTGGTCATAGGGGGCTGGAGCCCACTGGACATGACACAACATGGGCATGCCCCTACTCTGTCCCTCTGTGCCAACAGACTGTGCAAGTACCCGTGTATTCAGAGCAGGAGTACCAGCTGTATCTTCATGATGACGCTTGGACTAAGGCAGAAACTGATCACCTCTTCGACCTCAGTCGCCGCTTTGACCTTCGTTTTGTAGTTATCCATGACCGGTATGACCACCAGCAGTTCAAGGTGAGCTGTTGTGCATTTGCACGTGTGCACAACCCCCAGGTCTGGTAGGCCCACTACCTTTATGCAATCCCTTCCACGTGCCTCTGAGTATTCATCCATCTTCTTCCCGCCCCCCACCTTTATCCTTAGAAGCGTTCCGTGGAGGATTTGAAGGAGCGGTACTACCACATCTGTGCCAAGCTTGCTAATGTGCGGGCTGTGCCAGGCACAGATCTCAAGATGCCAGTATTTGATGCTGGGCATGAACGACGGCGGAAGGAACAGCTGGAGCGTCTCTACAACCGGACCCCAGAGCAGGTCAGCACTAAGCCCCACAGACTCTCCCTCCGTGCCCCCCAAACCCACTGCCCTCAACTCCCTAACCCTTCCGGTCCCCCAATGGTTGGTGCCTGTGTGCCCCTCCATAGCCCTTCACTTCCCTCATGATCTCTTCCATCTCAGATTCCCTCACAGACAGCCCAGTGCCCCTTCATCCCCCCGTCTACCCTCACTTTCCTGTGTGCCTTCACATACTTCTCTCTTGACTCTCCCAGGTGGCGGAGGAGGAGTACCTGCTGCAGGAGCTGCGCAAGATCGAGGCCCGGAAGAAGGAGCGGGAGAAGCGCAGTCAGGACCTGCAGAAGCTGATAACGGCGGCAGACACCACCGCAGAGCAGCGGCGCACCGAACGCAAGGCTCCCAAGAAGAAGCTACCCCAGAAAAAGGAGGCCGAGAAGCCGGTGTGGGGACTTACGTCAGCTCAGCTCAGGGTGGAGGGGTCACTTAGCACAGAGGACCCGTAGCAGAGGGCTCTGAGGACACCCAGAACTAGCAGCGTGCTGGGATTAACATGGGGCTCTCTCCCTGTGACACCTTGGTCTCCATAACTCCTTCTCCCCCAGGCCGTTCCTGAGACTGCAGGCATCAAGTTTCCAGACTTCAAGTCCGCAGGTGTCACGCTGCGGAGCCAGCGGGTACGTGTGTCACCTCCTTCAACATGTGGGCCCTAGGCACTCTGCAGCCTGAGTGCAGGCCACAGGGCTGGAGCAATAGGAGAGGTGGTGCCATGTGCCGCAGGTAGAGATGACCTCAGGGAGATGTGGCCAGGCCGAGGTCACAACTTTTACTATATTCCACTTGCTATTTCCTTTTCTGACTCAGAGCTGTCTCCTGGGGTTAATCTCTCTTCTACTCCCCCACTGCCTTTAGCGTCCCTTCATCCTAAGGTGCTTGTGGGGGAGAGGGCTTAGCTGCTGGGTCATTGCAGATGAAGCTGCCAAGCTCTGTGGGACAGAAGAAGATCAAGGCCCTGGAACAGATGCTGCTGGAGCTGGGTGTGGGTGAGTGTGGAGGCTGGGCTCCATGGGATGTACCTACCTGAGCCTGTGGATAAAGGCAGGGGGAGGGCAATTCTTTCCATCATACCCTGGCTCTGCCCTGCCTTGTACCCACCCACCTGCAGAGCTGAGCCCCACACCTACGGAGGAGCTGGTGCACATGTTCAACGAACTGCGGAGTGACCTGGTGCTGCTCTATGAGCTCAAGCAGGCCTGTGCCAACTGCGAGTACGAGCTGCAGATGCTGCGGCACCGGCACGAGGCACTGGCACGGGCTGGTGTGCTGGGAGGCCCTGCCACACCAGCATCGGGCCCTGCCCCAGCCTCTGCTGAGTCAGCAGTACCCGAACCTGGTCTCGGCTCTGACTCCACCAAGGACACCATCATTGACGTGGTGGGCGCACCTCTCACGCCCAATTCGGTAAGAGCCAGTACAGGCTGGGAGAGTACAAACTGGCCCTACGTGAGTGGCGCATATGTGTGTACAGGCTCCACTCCCTCTAGTGTCTGCAGTGGGAACTGTCACCCTGAGGGGTTCTGAGATGGGAGTGAGTGGCCGGCCAGTGGGCATCACCTTCCCTGAATCAGGCCTCATGGGCCACTGACCTCAACACCTTCTGTGTCTCCTCAGAGGAAGCGACGGGAATCGGCCTCTAGCTCCTCTTCTGTGAAGAAAGCCAAGAAACCGTGAGGGGCCACATGGGTTATGGGCGATGCTGCTATGTAAATAGAGCTGCTGAGTTGGACTGGACTGCTTCCTTTTCCTTCCCAGTACTTCTGATGGCCCTGGCTGGGAGGGTGGGCAGGAGGGGGTCACCACACCCACTTCACGGGGGCAGCATTGGGGCCTGCCTGCATGGAGACCCTTAGCAGCCCTCTAACCACTAACCACTGCCAGTGTTGCCCAAACACGTGTGCCTGGGAACACCCACGGTTCTACACCCGACAGCTCACGAACAGCAGTGGCCTCAGATACCAGCAGCTTCAAAGAGCCTCATGCTCAGACAGGCCCCATGGCCCTGTGCACATTCAGTGCGCGTATCACAGGCACTTACTCTAGTGACCACCAACCACACTGGTGGTCTTGAGCACCGAGCAGTCTGGAACACACTCCAAGCCCTATGCTTCTGACAGTGTCAGGCACAGCACACCTGGTCCATACACACACACACACACACAAGGCCTCGTTTCCCCGACTTTATTCAGTGGCACGTTCACAGCGGGGATGGGGTGGACACAGGGTGGGGCCTGACCTGTCCTGGAGCCCTGGGGGCACCGCACACCATGCACTATGGATGGGAGGGGGCACAGGGGGGCTTGGTGGCCCCAGTAGAAGCCTGTGTACCAGGGAGGAGGTGGTGAGTACCTGGGTCGCCCTAGCCCAGGCCCACAATGGGAGGGGCTAATACTGGGCTGAGGTTTAGGGGTGGGGGCGGGGGGCACAAAGTGTCTGTTCCAGAGGGGCCAAGTGGCCAAGCCCTTACCTAGGGCACTAGCCCACATGGCAGGCTGGGGGACACTCTGGATGTAGAACTGTGCCACTCTCCCTTTTCCCCTCTGGTGAGGGAGAGGAGGGTTCTGGGCTGGGCCAAGCAGCTACCCTGTCCTATCCCATCCCATCCTCAGCCGATCAGAACGGCTTCGATGTCTGCTTGAAGATGAAGCCTCGATATGCAAGTGTCTTCATGATGTTGGCAATGTTCTTGCAGTCATCTAAAAAGAGAAAGAGAAGACATTTAGATGGGCCCCATCCTTCCCCTCCACGTCCATAGGTGGTCTTACAGGGGTCGGGGTGGGAAGCAGGGTCAGATTCAGGAGCCACAGACTAAACCAGGGGTCCCATTCCCTGGGAGCAGCATCTCCAGCTTCAAGTTGGCCTGGGTGATGCTGGCCCGGCAGGAAGCCTGGTCTCAATGCTTCTCAGTCCCATAATTCATGCTGGAAATTGGCCGGCGTGTCCCGCCCCGGCCCCAGTAGTGATATATGGGCGCCGTCGCAGTAAGAAAAAGGCAGAGTAAATGTGTAATTTCTCCCTTGACGGCCCCCGGCCGCTGGGCGATCCTTCTTGTTGCTGCCGCATGGGGACGGCCCGCCCGCCACACTCCGTCTTCCCGCCACCCGCCTTGATGTCTCCATTTCATTACTGTGCGGCCATTCATCACGCCCACGGCCAGGGTGACTTTGCCAGCACTTGCATGTATGTGGGAGATGTGGCCCAGGCAATAATCACTGGTGACAAGGCACAAGCCTTGGCACTGCTGGGCCAGGGCCCTGGGCAACACCTGCCCTGAGACCGCCCCGCTGGCTTATGTGCTCAAACAGCAACCTGCCTGGGCATCTGCTCCTGTGCATTCCCAGACGAGTGGAGCAGGTCCAGGTTTGTGATCCCCTAACACCGTGGCCAGCAGCCTTCTACTGGATACACCTCAGCCCAAGCCCTGCCTCTCCTACCCCAGTAGGCTCAAAGCTGGTACTGGTCAGGCTTTCGCCTTGTCTGGCTGAATCTCAAGTTAAATATGTCTGTCTGCCAGACCCTGTCACAGCAGTTTCACAAGTATTGGTTCCCATAAGAAACTCCATGCTCAAAACTGTCCTAGAACCGTGGTGGCTACAGGAACAGGTACGCTAGGGCCTCAGTATCATTGATATGGGCCAGAACTTGTCCCACTATAGTAAGCCTAGGACAGAAATGGCCCAAGTGGCTGGGTTTTTCTATTCCACTGCCCACAGCTTCCCATCCCTTCCCTTGCCTCTCCTCCCACCCCTCTCCCACCTACCATACATGCTTCCGGGCCATAACCAGGGATTCGGCCGCCACCAACCCTCATGGGATCGATGCTGTGATGGCAGAAGTATTGTACATCGATGTCATAATCAGATGTGGGGGGTGGTAAGGTCAAGGTGGGGTCAGGAGGCCTCTGCAGCTGTCACATAGGGCCCTGTCTCACAGAACTCAACATGAATGTACCCACGGTGGATGTGAGCATGGAGAGGTAACCCAGGACCCAGACATACAAACACCTTGTTCCTCCAGGGACTCAGGGAGCCATGAGGTCTGGTGTGAAGCAGAACAGAGAGAAGACAGATGGGTGGGTAGTGGCGGCCATGGCAACTCCAGACGTGACCCATCCCCGTGGTTTATGGGCCGGACACGAGCCCCGCTCAGCTGAGGCCCCGTCATTTGTCTCCCTTAGTGTGTATGCCTGGGCTGTGGGGGTAGAGAGTGGAGGGAGGGGCCTACGATAAGGGGAGCTAGGCAGTTTACAGTAAGGGGAATGGGGCAGGAAGAGTTGTGCAAGAGGGGCGGGGGGGGGGTAGGAAGGGGACAGGAAGGGCCCTGGAGTGGAGTTTATGATAGGGCCCAGGGGCTGTGATGGCGCTGTCAAGAGGGGCTCTGATAGGGTGATTTTCTTCCCAAATAAGTCTGGCCTTGTCAGGGCACCTCCAATCCGTCCTGTCTTCTGTACTCTGGGGACCATGGCCACTCTGCATATTAAGAATAAGTCCCCTCGTTATCTGCAATTACCCAGCGGCCACACACCTCATTTCTTCCAACAGAAAAGAAAATTAGTTTTCTATTGACTTCATCTGGCTCCTCCCTCAGCGCTGGACAAATTGCTCAATCTGCCTCCCTTGACCCAAGTGAGAGTGCCCAGCTCCTCTCTTCAGGTCACCAGCCATCCAGTGGGTTAAGCACTGGCCTCCCACCTGTGCCTGGTCCTGAGCTAGTAGAAGGTCCATGTGCTCTAGTCTCTGTCCTTGACCTCTCCCCACAAGATGGCTTCAACCACGCTCTCAGCTTCAGCTACCCATAAGATCACGGTCTCCAGCCTGCACCTTTCTCCTGAGCTCCAGACCACAGATCCGAATGCCTCTGGAAAATCTCTTTCTAGATATCCATACAAACTCAAAATGTCTTAAATAATGAACTAATTTTCTTCCCTAAACTTCTTTACTTCCCCGTGTTCTCCATCCTAGTAAATGACACACCAAAACACCCAACAAGAAACCTGAGTCAGGCTTGACACCTTGCCCTCTCCCTCACTCCCAAAATCTAATCAAGCATGAAATACAGACTTCATCTTATTTCCTGTCTAATCATCTACTTTCCTTCCTTCTGGCCGCCAACCCGTTTGGCCAGACCCCATCATCTCTTGCTTTTACAATAACTTCCTCTTTTCCCTCTAATCCATTCTCTTATTGCCAAAGTGATCCTTCTTACACAAATCTGACCACATCTTTTCCTCTTTAAAGCCCTTTAAGTGGCAACTCTTGCCCTGTTTCAAGTCTACACTCTTTAATATGACTTAAAGGTAAAGGCCTTGCAAAATCGGATACCTGCTGTCTCTTGTCTCACCTCTGCCACTCCCTACCCTCAACGCCTAATCTCAAGGAAACATTTACTGTTATCTGAAAATGACAAAACGGGTTTTGGAGTTAGACAAACCTGTGTCTAGTCTTAACTTCGCCCACTGGCTGCGTGCCCTGTGTCAGTGCTCAGTTTTTTCAAATTTCAGGTTCCTCGCTAGCAATGATAATGGATGCTGCCTCAGTGTTACTGTGAGGACTGAACAGGTGATGCACCTACATGTCTTTGCAGATGCTTTGTTTGGAATATCTCTCTTCTCTTCTTGAAGGGAAAGAAACGTGCTAGTTTCCTGGGTGACCTAATGGTAGGAAAGTGTATACTGTACAATCTATGGCACGAATTACATAGAGGCCAGCACACTTGATGAAACCAATTGTCATTCACTCCACCAACTCTGACTAGTGGTCCTGTTTATTGGGGATTATGGAGTCTGACTTGTTGCAACTGGTCTACTCTAATGAAGAGAGACCCAGATTGGGGAAAACACTTGCTCTAGTCCACTCAGCAAGTCAGTGGTACAGCAGTTATGAGCTTCCAACACAGGCTCTTTTTCCAGCCCTTGAAGGCTTCGTAAGAGTCAGTGCAACCTACTGATCAGTTTAAACAGTGAATGGCAGTTAGAAAATAAGGAAACTGGGCAGAAGCACAGAGACAGATTTGGGTCTTTTAATAGGCCATAAGTTGAGAGACAGCAGCAGAGTGAGCCTGGTGGCATGGCTTCTCAGAGTCTTCTCCTTGAAGCCCTGGGGCCACCTGGGTCAGCAGCCCCACCTTCTGGCAACTTTAACTGAGCTACTGAGGTGGGCCCAAAGCTGTTATAGGGTGGGGGATGGGAGGTCGGCCACAACCTGTGCTCACACTAGAGGCCTCCAAGAGTGGGTCTTCCTTACCTCCGAATTCTAGAAGACTAACCTGCTTTTATGTTCCTGTAAAGTCATCAACTTGTGACAAAATGGCCCTCTTTTCTTCTCTTTTTGGGCATTGTTCCTAATGTTGGAAATATTTTTATATCGACAAGACCATAATGGGAGGGGTGCAGTGGCATAAATCAGAGAGGTGAGTGGAGCTAGCACCTAACAAAGAATAAACTTGTTGGCTGGGCCCAAGAGTAGCCCAGTAGCTGCTTGGGAAAGGAGCTGCTAATGGAATGGCAGCCCAGACTGTCAGGACACCCAGTGAGAGCTCACGCAGAGCAACCACGTGAGACTGACATGCTCCAGTTAGCTGCACTTGCTGGAAACTGAACAGTAGAGGACAGGAAGCAGAGCCTGGGGCAGGGCCACCCTCAGGAGGGAAGGGGCTCAAGGAAACTCTTGGAGAGCCGTTCATTCGCACACTCATTCATTCAGCAAACACATGCTGACACCTTCTGTGCACCGGGTGCACGTGGGCCACGCTGGGCACAGGGCCGCAAGGGCTTTGGCTTCCTGCCCCGGAGCTCAGCGACAGACCTGTGGGTAGTGCAGTGTGAGCAGTGCTATGAGAAAAAGAGGCACAGAAAAGGCATTCTTTTCAGTCTGAGGATCAGGAAGGGGTTCCTGGGAGGACGAGGCTAAACAGAGGTCTGAGGGGCATGTGGGAGGGGGCTAGCCAGCAAGTTGGGGTTGAAGTGGGGGAGATGTCCTCAGCATAGTGAACAGCATAGGCACATTCTAGAGGGGAAATGTGGAGTGTCCAAAAATTATTAAGTTTAGCAGGTTGTGGGGAGTGATGAAGAGTAAGAGGCAGGGGAGTGGCAAGAGATGAAGCTGGCGAGGTCAGCAGTGACTGGCTTGAAGAAACCCTGAAAAGCCCCAAACACTAAGGTAAGGAGCTTAAGATTTTATTATTCTAGGAACGATGGGGAGACACTACATGTTTAAGGAGGGGCATGACAGGACCAAATTTGTGTTTCAGAATTATCATTTGAGGATTGGAGGGGTTAACTCTGAAGGCAGACACCAATTAGCAGACTGTACTACGGGCCAGGCCAGAAACGGTGGCCCAGAACTAGGCCAGTGGCACTGGAGACAGAGATAGAGACATATCAGTGATGGGGAGAAGTGGATGGAGGCAAGAGATTTTCAGGAAACAGAATGAGCCTTAACGAGGGCACTGGGAGGGCTAGAGGAAGGAGTCTAGGATATCCACAGGTCTGTCTCTGAGCACCTCGAGGGCAAGAAGCCACTCACTGAGATAAGGCAAACCAAGAGAAGGTGCAGGTTTGGGGCAGTGATGAACTTAGCTCTGGATGTACTGTCTTGAGGCTCCTATGGGACATCTAAACTGATCAGGTATTTCTGTTATGGCTTCTAGGCTTTATATATTGCTTTAAAAGGCTTTCCCTATCCCGGTGTTAATAGAAAACTATCATATTTTCTTCTAATACTTTCAGTTTTTTATATTTAACTTTTTAAACTGTCTGGAATTTATTTTTGTATATGGTGATAAATAGAAGATCTAACTTTATTTTTTCCCTAGTGGCTATCGAGCTGTCCTATCACCATTGATTAAACTGTCCACGCTTTCTCCACCCTTTTGAAATGACGCCTCTATCATATATACATTTCCCATACATGGGTCTACTGGAGGCAGGAAAGAGAATGAACGTGAAACCATCTTAAGCTACGTTGTGGGTACAGTTCAGGATACAACAGTGAATGGTAGCCTGGAGAGAAGACGGGATCAAGGCAGTGAATTTAGGTCTGAACCAGGAGAGGGCCCTTGCCTATCCGTACACTCTGGGTTCGAATCCAAACTCCACCACTTAATAACTTAAGCAAGTTACGGTACTTTATTTAACCTCTCGGTGTTTCTATTTCTTCTTCTCTAAAATGGGAATAAAAATAATTATAGTAACTACTTTCCTCAAAGAGTTGTTAAAAAGATGAAATGTGTTTTTGTTAAGTGCTTAAAACAGTGGCTGGGTTATTATTATTATTGTTATTCCAATAATATCCAATAATAATAGTTATTCCAACAGTAACACTGATATTCCCCAACCCACTGTTTCTTGTCCCAGACATGGCCCACAGTCAGGGCCCCCAGACAGTGCCACCTTGGTCCACCCAACACGTCCTTCCAGACATAGATTACATCTGTCCACAGACACCACTCTCACAGCTCATTCCCCTTCCCCCCAGACAGGGCCCTTATAGCCTCAACTCCAAAGTGACCCCTTCTTCAGAGCCCCCCCTCATCCCCCTCCATCCCACTGAGGTGCCCGGAGGTGCCACAGGGCTGATGGTGAAGGATGACGGTGGTTCCACAATAAGGGGAAAAGGCAATTTCATCTTGATTAGCAGGCGATTTCTCTCTCCATAATAAGCGCGCTCCAAATAATTAGCGTGTTTTACGTAATAATGAAATTACAGAAATGCAGTCCACTTATTCAAACAACTCACCATTACCATATTTTTAAATATTAGACTTAATTAGAGTTTATCACTTCAGAGAAGTATGCGGACCGAAGATGTTTTTTAAAAAATCCTCATAAAGTGTTTATTAAGCGCTGGTAAAGCTGGGATAATGATGTGTTTGGAAATTAAGGCAATCAAACACTTACCGCCGCTCCTGGAGGCCGGGCATGGAAATGAGGCCATTACACGCCCATTACCCGCCAGCTCAAAGCCACTCGGGGGGCGGGGAGAGGATGCGCCTGGCCGAGAGGGCAGAGTGCCCGGAAATGCCTGTGCCAACATCCCACAGCAGCCTGACCAGTAAACACAGCACTGAACCTTTTATGTCACTTACATCGCATTTGGCCACCAGGAGCCGAACTTCGACTTAGCCAGGCAAATGACTGGATTAGTCCCAAATGCCAAAGAAGACACCCAAGACCGACCCCAATCCAGACTACCAGGTCTGGCAGGATACGTCAACTCCATTCAAATCCCAGTGCATACTGGGACAGAAGCTAGGTTGGGTAGCCAGAGAGGTCAGTGAGAGGAGGTGGAGGCTGAGGAAGCTACAGATCCAGAGCAGATGACCACTCCCTACTCAGGCCACACAGGAAGGGGCAGCTAGGGTGGTGGGGGAGGGTCCAGGAGGAAGCTGGGGACTGGGCCGGTAGCCAAAGATGCCGCCAAAGATGCCACCAAAGATGCTGAGGCTCAGGGACACACCTGGGGACAGATCCGGATCAGGAAAAACAGGCAAGAAGGGTGGCAGGAGAGGCGCTGGTGGCTCCAGGCCCCATTTATCCCGGTGAATAACTAATTCCAGAATTTATAGTGCTGGGTTTTTGTTCTGTGGCCATTTATATCTGCGAGGGGAGGAAATGAAGAGGCAGTGCGGACGCCACATCTTTCTGTGTTATTGCTTGTCTGCCATTTGCAAATCATTATTAATTGTGGGCCCCGGTGGCGGGCCGGGCGGGGGCCGGGCTGGGTACATCCACATAGCTCTTCATCAAGGACCCCAGCCGCTGCCCCAGAGAGCCAATTACCCCGCCCTGATTGGGATCAGATAAAGAGGGAATTTTTACAAATTAGGGAATAAATAGAATTTCCACACAGGGCGCGGGCAGGACCTGAGAGGCTGTAATGAAAAACCATCCGTCACCATCAGTGGCCTGGGCACGCAGCCCCGGCACTCCCTCCCCTTGCGGGCCCGCCCGAATGCTCAGGGGTCTGGGCGTACAGGTCTAAGGACACCCCCCAACCCCTCCAAAACCCAGAAGCAGGGAGAGGAGTTCGCTGGTGGGGTGTATGCACCCTTTGGACTGAAGAGGCCTAGGCCCCAGCTTTGCTACTGTTCCTAGTGCTGCTGCTTCTTCCCTGTCTGCCTCTCCCTCAGGGTCTTGACAAGGAGACTGAGGCAGTCCTGAGAAAGGTCAGTGCTGGGGACCACAGGGCAAGGACCACATCCATGCCCCTACAGCTATGGCAGCCCTTGGGCAGAACCCCAGCCCTGTGGACCACTCACTCTGGGCTCCCATTAGCGCTCCTCCCCTTGGATCATTAAATATGTATATCTTATTACACGCCTTGTTAGAGTATCGAGCTCTATTGACTGATGATAAATCCTGAGCCTCGTCCTGGCCATAAATTTATCTGGAGATGATGAAGACTCAATAATCTAGTCAGGCAGATAATATCATCGGGCCTTAAAAAAGATCATTACATTATATGTCAGAATTAAAAGTGAAATACGCCGTAGTAACAGGGCGGCTGCTCTGGCCATTACAACGGGTGCCCGTCTCCCCCCCATTCATTCCCAGCCAAGGCCCCATCCAGGTAGAGGGGCCAAGAAACCTCACCCTCCTCCTGGCTCTGGGATGCCAGAGCAAAAGTGCTAGAGGATTGCCAGATAACATAAGGCCAAGTGAAGGGGACCTAGCTGGGGAGGGGCAAAGGAAAGAGCTGGCTGCTGAGAGTAGCTAGTATCATCATTTCCTCATCTGCCATACCTGGCAGCCACATCTGCCCCAACCAAACTTCCACCTTAACCTGTCCCCAAGGAGTCTCCTGTGGGACTGTCTTCTGGGGGTCCTTGAGCGGCTTCCCCCTCCTGAATGGCCTGACCAACCAGGGCAGATCCTTTCCAAAACAGGGATACAGAGAGGTTAGGCTACTTGCCTCTGCCATCCCAGGCACCTGTGACCTGGCCCCAGACCTATATGCCGGCAGCTTATTTGGTGCCTTCCTTGTGAGTAAGCACTATTGGTCCAGACCATGGGCAGTGCCTTCCCGAGAGACTTGCCTGTCACAGACTCTACATCTTGTCCTTTGAGAAACCTGCTGCCAGTCTCTTGGTTGACTTCAGCACTAATGACCTTTCCCATTGTACCTTAATTCTACCATTTCCACAGTCATACCCTCAACCTTTTTAACCGCTCTTCCTTTGAAATATTAAATTCAAATATGCCTAGTTTCTGACAATAATACACTTTTTCTTTCATCTCATTGGAACCTTGAAACCATTTATACCTCTACTCTTTCCATATACATCATCCTTCCTGCCTTCACTTTCTCCCTGTCCACTTTTGATTACTTATGCAACAGCCCTTCCCCTTTGGCCAAGCTGGCAGAGCCTTCTTCTCCCTTGTGTGACCAGGGTGACTGCTCCGTGGTCTGAGCCATTTGTGATGACCCTATTCCCCTTGCCAGTCACTGATTCAGGGGTAGCCATGTGTTCTGGCTACTGAGATAGGAGAGTAAGTTTGCTAAAAGATCTTCGTGGAAAATTTCTTTCCTCTTAAGAGACGCAAGAGGGGGAAAACAGCCCTTTCTATTCTGCTGGATATTTTCATGTCTGGACTGCAGAAGCCTTCCTCCAGCCTTGAGGGGAGTTAGCCTACGAAGAACATGCTGAAGATGAAAGAACAAAAAAATGGAAAAAATCTGGGTTCTTGATGACATTGCTGAGATGCTGAATCAACCAACCCTAGGATGACCTTACCTCCAAACTTTTGTGAGGTAATAAATCCTCTTATTCTTTAAAATATTTTAAATTAGGTGTTTTTCTTCTGGTAGCCAAAAGGACACTAACTGATATAGAATATAAAGGTCGAAAAAAGAATAACATAACAAATGGGTCCTCTAATGTAAACATGGCTTACATTATAGGATGGAGGAGGTAGGGCAAAGGGCAAGGAAGACACTGCTATTTCAGGCTAGGAAGACAGTAACCCTTGTTATGCTCTCTCTATACATTTGATAAAATTGTTTCCCGTTATATATTGGGATACAGATCATGTTACTAAAAAGGCTAAAAGAGTCAAATTTAGATGGGAACCCCTGTGAAAACAGAGAAGGAAGAAAAGACAACTGTGGTTTGCAATCTAAGCCACACAGCTCAACAAAGTCATCAGAGAGACTTGGGCTTCTTCTTTCTGCCTTGCCCTTTTCAGCATGTTGTTTCTAATTTCCAAGTTATCTCATGGTCCAGAATGGCTGCTGGAGCTCCAATCATCACACCCACATTTTATGAATGAGAAAGAAAGAAAAAGAATAATGTACTGTCTAGTTGAGTCATTGTTCCTGGAGGTCCCACACAACAATTCCTTTTATCTCACTGGACAGAACTCAGAGACATAACCATATTTAGCTGTATGAGAAACTAAAAGAAAATAATCTTTTAACTGGGCACATATAGCTGCCTCTAATTATATAGGGGCTCTATTTAGTGAGAAAGGACAATGGATATTAGGTGCATACCAAGCACTTCTGTCCTAGCAACTTAAATGATCCACCCCACTTTGGAGCTTGGATTCCATGGTCTATCATTTCAATTCTCTCTTGCCAATACTCTCAACTCTCTTTCTCCCTTTTCCTTCCATCGCACTTGTATGGAAAAGCCCAAGCTCTGCCTTCTCTGTGCCTGCATCTGGGTTGAATGTGATTAGAGAAAATCACAACCATGTAGATTCATGCCACTCATGAAATCATAGTCATCAACCTCGACTGGGTGTCTAAAACGGCCCTGCCAATCTGGTCAGTATGTACACTCCCCCCTTTTCCCTAGTGACAGTTTCAAACTTTCTTTATCTCACACGATCTCAAATCCCTTACCCCCAATATCATCCCTGACCCCGTCTCCTACACGCTCATCTCCTATGTCACAGGAGACACAGAAGCCACTCTCCTGCACCTGTGCCAGTCCTCTCTTCGCATCCTGTCACGAGAAGACTCATCCTAATGACACTTCCAAAGCTCATCCTTTTACTTCACCTGGGTTTTTACTGCCTTTTGGGGGACCTTACATTATAAGGAACCCCCTTTCTTGCTGATACAGTTTCAAATTATTTCTTCTGCACTGGTTCTTTCACATTAGCATGTAAATAAATTAAATCTCTATTTTAAAAAACAACCTCCCTTTTACTCCCGTTTCCACGTGGCTAGTACTCCACCTGTCCTTCCTTTCAGAGCCAGACTTCAGATTTGTTAACACTCATGGCCTCATTTTCTCATCTCCCACCCAGCAATTCGATTCCCTTCGCCATCACCACCAAATGCTCTCTCTAATGATTCCAGTGACCTCACAGCAGTGAAGTCCAATGGAAGCCTCTCAGGTTTCCATGGGTCCGGTGGATCTACTCATATCTTGAAACGTTCTCCCCTTGGTTTCAGGGACACCATGTTCTCTATCCGAAGCCCCCTCCAGCTCCCCCACCCCTCCAGCTCCTTTTGCACATGCCCTTGCTTCTGATGGCCCCTAGGGTGTGGGTGTTGCTCAGAGCTGTTAATGGCCCTCTTCCCTTCACATTCTCTACTCTCTCGGTGGGCAACCTTATCCACTGCTGAGGTTTTAATTACCACATACTTTCCAATAATTCCTAAACCTACATTCCCACAACTACCATTCCAGTCCAGGGTGTCAGCATCTCTCAAGCAGGTGAGAGCAGTGCCCCTGCCAATCTCTTCCACACGTCTGGTCATTTCACTCCTTGTCTTAAAACCCTTCAATGATCCTGGTCGGACATTAGCAGTAGCACTGGTGAAACTCAATAAGGCCTTTGGTTTAGTTAATAGCATAGCATCAATGTTAATTTCCTAGTGCTGATAACTGCACTGTGATTATCACTAAGGAAAGCTGGTAACAGATATATAGAAACTTTTCTGTAAATGTAAAATTAGTTCAAGGTAAAAAGTTTAAGAGTTAATAATTCAAGCAACAAACAACCACCACCTCCTCCAACGGTGCCTCACTGCTCTCAGGACAGTGTCCCAACTCCTTGAGAAAGTCCCAGGGATCTGTCCAGCTTCCTCTCTTGGGCCCCATCTGTCCCACTCTCCTGTTAGACAGGGGGCTGTTAGGCTCTCTAGCCTCTCAACTTTTTCACATGCTCCTCCTTCTGCCTGGAACTTCTCCCTCACTTCTCAGCTGGTACTCCCCCTTGTCCCTCAGGACCTGGGCTTGCTATTACTTCCGGGGGTGCCTTATCTGGGCCCCCATGATTGTGTTAGGAACCTCTTCTAAGTGTTCCACCATTGTGATTGCCTCTGTCACCCCTGCCAGACTACAAACCCCTTGAGGATACTAATGTTAGAGGCCCCCAGTCAATATGTATTAAGTGGAACAAAGGAAGGAAAAGAAAGGGAAGGGTGGGGTAGACAAGAACACAGGTGAACTTACTCCTGCCCTGACATTTGCCAGGAATGTCAAGGCCCTGAAAATCAGTCATGGTCCTTGTCCCCCAGCTTCTATAGTGCTGGGAGCTTCAGGCCCTTCCCCACCTCCACTCACCCCTTCCTAGTATCTTGGTTTCCCTAAAACCTACTGTGCCAGGAGGCTGGCTGGGACCTGAGCTCTCAGCAGTCTAGCCAGCCTGTCCTGCAAACTGAGGCAGCTGGGGGGTGGTAGTACTGGTGTTGGGGCTCCCTAGTCCTAGACAATGATGCTTTGAAGAAGGGCCTGGCTGTGCCTGGGGACTCAGTGGGGGCTGCCCTCCCTAAGCCCAGTCTCACCTGGTAAATATTTCATCCTCAAGCTGCTCAGCTAATCCCTATTAATTTCAATACCGCCGCCTTGCCTGGCTCAGCTCCCAATGCATTATTTATCCCCTTTGTTTGTTTGTCGCTAACAGGTGGGCCCCAGTGGAGGCGCTGACTGGGGACAAGCCTACTCCATCACAGTATGGCTGTGAATTAATCATGAGGACTAATGGGAACCACCTTGGCTCCAGGCACTTCCCTATCTGCCTCCTCTTGCCCTGGCACCCAAGGGTAGGCCAGGGCCATCTCAACTCAATTTAATTCAATTTAAAACAATACATTTTATTTACTATCTCTCTAAACGAGTCAGATATTATGTTGTGCTTTGGGGATACAAGGTAAAACAGACCGAAGTTCCTGCCTTCAGGAAACTTATAATCTGTTGCGGTGGGTGGGGGTAGAGGGGGGAGGCATTAGGCAACTCATTTCTTAATTAAGACTATGACAGAGTTTACAAGGGCAGGCAGGGCGCTATGAAGGGGTGCACAGGGAGTCAGGGAAGGCTTTCCTGGGGATGCAAAATTTGAGCTGTGCTCTTAAGGATGAGCAGGTATTAATTAGGCCAAGGGGTGGGAATGGGGACTCCCAAGGGGAAAAAAAAAGCCACACCGGAAGGCCCTAAGCTTAGAGAAGTCATGGCAGGTTTCAGGAAATGAAGATGGGCATTGTGCTGGAGTGCAGGGAACATGAGGAAAGTGGCTTGAGAAGGGGCAGGGGACTGCCCCTATGCCAACAAGGCCCAGCCTGGGGATACTCTTCTCCCTAAACAAACAGCATCTGTTCTGCTGGATCACCACAGAGTCATCCTGAACGCCCCAATACAAACACACACTCACACTACCTCTGCTGACTTGAGCACCATCCAGTTTCTTGACCCTGTGCTTTTGGCTTCTGAGATATAATCAAGATCATTAACCTTCAACCGCACAGACAAAAAAACTCAGGGAATCATCTGGCCTTAGGCTTGGGAGGGGACTGTATGAGCCTCTCAGCACCCAGAGGCTCAGGTGTGCCCACTGCAAGACAGCACAGGGTCTGGTCCATCACCCCTGCATGGAGACCAGACACAGGGACTGGGACCACTGACTTGCTTTGGCCACAAGTGCTCATACCACCTCCTAGAAAGAGACTTCCCTCACCCCTGAAAATCCAGTACTGGACTGGGAACCCAGAAGACCTCAGCAAACATACACCTTCCAAATGAATGGCTGCACAATAAATATAAATGTCCCAGTAGATATCCTTTCCCCAGACACTCGCTCAAAACTCTCCCAGAGATAAAACAGACAACTGATCTAACTTGTACTCAGGGTTTTATAGCACTTTCAAACCCTCGGAGTAAGCCTAGAAAGGTGGGAGCCATCACTGACCCTACCTTAAAAAGGAAGAACCTGAGGCCCAAGATTGTGAATGATTTATCCAGGACGCCCCACGTGGAAGTGACGAGCCTTAACTAGAATGAGGTGAGCCTGGCTTCAGGCCCCTGGCTCTAGCATTTCCACAGACTTGACCCCTCTGTGCGCATTTCCCCAGGGATCCCCCTTGGTGACACCTGGTACGATCCTAAGAGGCTCCCAAGAACGATCCTAAAAGGCACCTGGCTTATGAACCAAGTGCAGCTCTGCCAGGGCAGAGGCCTCATTGTGCACACAGACAGGGTTTGTAATTCTATTCAAAGTGGCCACTTTGAAAATCCATATGTCTCCAGGCTCCCTGTATATCATGGTGTCAAGTCTTGGAGCGGAGGCATCCATCAGCAGCTCCCAACACCATGGTCTATGTGCCCACACATGTGATCCCACCTATGTACCTGTCCTTGGCTCCTGGCTGCTCTGGCAGCACTTCCCGCCCTGTCTGAAGGCTCACGCTAGCTGCCTGCTTGGCCCAGCCTTACCCTTGTCTCCACACAGTCTGGCTGCCAGGCCCCAGGCCTGTCCCAAATGCCTTCTCTGCCCTACCCAGACCCTGCTGTCTTGGAGCTAGGCAGCCAGCACGGAGGCGGCCTTGATAACTCGCTAACGTGCTGCCCATGCTGTTCTTAAAAATTTATGACTGTGCAACATGAAAAATCCGGCTGAGGAGCCGTCATTAGCGGCGCTACCTCCCTCCCCCACCAGAGCCACCCTCGTAAATTGAGATTTATGGCTGCGGCAGGCAGGGTGGGGTGCGTGCAGGCAGTGAGGATGCTGTGGGGGAGACAAGAAGAGACCGATGAGGCAGCAGCGGGGCCACGGGCTCCCCCCTGCGGCAGCTCCAGTTTATCACAGTTTGCTGTGATATCTACTGAGATAAGGCCTGGCCTGGGTGCCTGCATAGCATGGATGCTAGATTCTGCTAGCAGTGGGACCAGAGAGGGAGGGACCTGTGCCAATCACTGGCTCCTTTAGGTGTAGGACCAGATCCTACAGGTGCTAAGCAAAGGCCTCTCAGTAGGATGATTTGGGTAGGGGAAAGGCTGGACCTGGGGAGGAAGCATCCTCCTTGCTGGGGTCACAAGCCTGGGCCCCAGAGTCAGCTCTTCATCTAGGTTGGGCTGTGATTATGGTATCTCAACCAGAGAGTTGATGGGCAGGCAGGGAGGGTGGGATTAGGATGCCAGGAATCTTCCCTTCCCTCTCCTTTTTCTGGTAAGGAGGGTCAGTGGAGGCTAACGACTGAGTGCAGGTACTGGACCCAGTCACACAGCCTACCCCACCAGAGGCCAGGCTGGGTTGAAGAGAAGAGGGAGTGATCCCACAAGCCTATCCTCCCCTCTGCAGGCCCTTCCTATTACCTCCCCTCCCTTCCTCCCCTGCTCACTTAGCCCTGTCAGCCAGGCCATTATGAAATTGGGGTTTCATTTACAGACTAATTAAACATTACAGCTTGTTCACAATTACAACGCGGGGATGAGGGAGTAACTAATTACGGAAGAAATGAGCTAACATTTATCTCTGCTCCCACCCTCCCTCTCCCCACTGCACCCCCCACTCCCCACCCCAATCTGGCTTCTTTCCACTCTCTGGTCAGTACCAGCTCGCTAGGCTTATTTCCTAGGATAGGGGGCTGGCAGGGCCAGGTCCTCACCCACCCTGGACACAAGATCCAACTGCACTTCCTAGCTATTCTGGGGGAGGGGCTTAGCTCCCAAAGGATAATCAGATTGCCTAGGGGACAGTCAGGGCTTTTGCACAAGCCTATGCAGGTGTGACTAGAGTAGGAACCCTGTAACCCTGTATATGGGCTATGACATCTGGAGTGGGGGTAGGGGGAATACTCTGCTTTGATGTGTGTGACAGTACTGTTGGGCTCTATGTATGCATCTACCTTGTGGGGTGAGGTTTTGGTGTGACTGCTGCAGACAGCTATGTATGTGATGGGGTATGAGCATGAATGAACCAGACCCTCACCCTTCAACACAAGGACAGAAAAGAACTAGGTGGCTGCAGGAAGCAGTGGTCAAAGCAGGCCTGAAATGTGGCCCCGGCAGCCCTGGGCCGAAATCCCCGCTGGGCAGTCCCATTCACTCCTGCCTTAGAAGCAAGAGAGGCAGCAGCGTTACCTTGCCCTGGGTCTCAGCTTGTCCCCGCCCTCAGGCTGGCCTTGGCTTCTGGCCAGATGCCCCCTGGAGTCCAAGAAGCCTCAGGGGGGCCTGGGGTGCCCCCTGTGGGTAGGAGTCCTGGGGTCTGGCTGGCCTGCCACAGAGTTTAATAATAGTAACAGTGAGAGTAAGCGTTTCCATCCTTCCTGCCTTTGGGCAGAAGAAGAAAGGAAAGAGGAGGGAGAGGAGGGAGTAGAGGGAGCGGGCTGAAGGGAGGCTTTGAGGCCTCAGAACTCACATCAAACAGCCGGATCTGGGCCTAATTGTCTGACCCCTGCCCCTGCCTTCAATCAGCTCTGCGGCTCCCCGCCCGCCCCTCGCCTAACTAGCAGCCATGTTCTCCTCATTAGGACAAGCTCCCCTTGCACATGTGTCCCCGGACATGTCCCCAATACTCCAGGCTCCCAACGCTGCTTGGTGGGTGGGTACAGCTAGGACCCAGTTTTGGAGGAGCCCCTGGGACAGCTATACCCTCAGCTACCACAGCTGGCTGGCCTGAGCTGCTTAGCCCCTCTCCCTGAGCTACAGATGTCTGGATGCCACGTGCTGTGACATAGCCCTGGGCAGGCTCAGCTGCTGGGTGCATTCTGTCCTCTGTGTGTCCTTCTTGCTACAGCCCAACTGTCTCAGACACACAGCTCCTGAGGGCGGGATATGTTTGAATCCTGTCCCCTTCAGTCTGGTTCAGCCGGGCAGAGACTCTGGTCTGGGTCAGGGTTTGTGATCAGAGGCTACAAGCTGAAGGAACTTGTCTGCCTATTGTACAAGGATGGTTGCTTTAAACGGATCCAGGCGTGATGTGTGAGCATGTGGGGCTGGTGGCACGGCAGTGAGGCAGCGGAGCTTGCCGATTAAGAGCTCTGACCCTAGACAGATGCGTCTAAATTCTGGCTCTCCTACTTCCTTGCTCTGCAGCCTTGGGTGAATGACAACCTTCCTAAGCCTCGGTTTTCTCACATACAGTAGAGGTGACAGACTCTATCCCATAGGATTTGGGAGTTCAAGGAGAAAACACATAAAAAGTCCTCTGTACTGTATCTGACACTAAGCAAATGTCACGGAAGGATACTGGTGTAGATGGGGATTCAGACCAGACCAAACAAATTCCCCTCTCCATAGGCCACAGGCCCCACTTTGCCCAGCCGGGGTCTTGGCCCTGGTCAATAGTGTCAAGGACTGGAAGAGCTGTGGGGAAGGGTCCAGAGTCCTGAAGAAGAGGAAGAATAGCTCCCAGAGGCACAGCTCTTACCAGGGGCGGAAGCACCTATGCTGGAGCCTAAACTTGGAGGCAGGGCTGGCACGCAGCGGCGACAGGTGGGAGGGGCAGGGGCCCAGGTTTGTCAGGGGCCATTAGGTCAGATGAGGTAGGTGAGTAGGGCAGGTTATGAGGTATGACTAGTCCCATGAGTACTGTGTGCAAGGGAGGAAGGAGTGAACATCACTGGGGTGCAGGCTGTCGGGGCTGCTCTAAGAATTCATTCTCAGGGTACCAGGCCTGCACAGGACTGGGGGAAGGGCTGGCCTGGTCTGGGCCCTGACATTGTCTCTCACCTTAAACAAGTGGTAATGACTTGCAAATATTGATGAAAACGCAAACTAGAGAGATTGTGTTTTTCGGGGAGTGAAGGTGGGGAGAGGGGATAAGGAGGAAAATAAACTGAAATGAAGTACGGTTATCTCCCATCTGTGGCTGCTCCTAATCCCCCAGCCCAAAGGAATCCAATGCAGCCCCTTATCTGCCCTGTCAATCACTCCATCACCGCCCAGTGCTTGGTGGGCACCGCACGCCCTCACATACACTCAAGTACATGCTCACACATGCACACACACGCACACACTCACTCCACCGACTCTTGCTCCAATACTCCCGCCCACCCCCAGCCCATTACTCCTCTGAGTAGGAGCAGCAAGCACGCGGGTCCTGCCAGATGGATGCAATTTGCATAATATCAGCAGCGGAGGCTGCAAGATCACCAGGGGTCAGGGCGCTGACATCCCCGCACAGTCTATCTGCAAGTGCTAATTTGGCCGGCATTGATCTGTCTTTCTGATTTCTTTGTCATTTACGTCTGCGATGGTTTGACAGGAGATACGGAGAGACAAGAGGAGGCCAGGCTGGGGCCCAGGGCTAGGAAGGTAGGAAACAAAGATTGTACTTCCCAGTGCATCATACACACAGAACACAAACATACATACACCAGAACTGTCCTCCATCCGTCAGTCCACTCGTCTGTACGTCTATCCATTTTCCATCTGTGGTGGCTACTGAAGACTGGAGCATGATCTCTGGCGAGGATCAATTCTTCAGATGTCCCTGGGGCTCCAAGGGTGCCAGCTCAGGGAGGAAGGTGTGCGCCCCTCTCCCTGAGCACTATCCGAGCAGGCCAGTGGACACTGTGGGTGCCTGGACAGTTCTCTCTTCTCATGGCTATCTATCCCCCTTACTTTCTCTGGGATATACCACAAAGAACAGACAGGAGTGGAGGACAGTGCTAGGGAAGAATGCACTCCAGCTGTCTCTGACCCTCCCCCTAAGGCAGCTGTGAGGGCTCCTCCCCTCACAGCCCTGAAAGATGGCTGAAGCAGGGAGAAGGTGGGGAGGTACCTCTCTGCCTCTTCAGGACAGCTAAGGAGAGGACTATCAGGTCTGCAGGGGCCTCATATCAATACTTCACCACCTTCAGGTCATCTGAAACCCAGACACTGGACTCTTGCTAATTCTGAAGTCCTAGCTGAGCCAGAAAGTCTTATATCAGATCATATCTGAATGCCACACCCTGCTGAACCCTGAGCCAGAGTCCCCACATTCTTCCCTGCCTTGGGAGAAGGGTTCATCACGAAAATGAGGACCCTGCCAGGATGGGAGATGTCATGGGGAAAGGAGAGGGGCAGAGAACTGGAAAGAAAGAGCCCACTGCAGAGAAGTGGACATGGTTGTGCTGCTGAGAGAGGCAGAGGACGTGAGCCTTCCAGAGGTGAAAGCCGTCGTCCCCTGGCCACAGTGGCTGTCTTGGCCCCACCTCCTTTCCCTTGCCGCGGTAGCAGAAGCAGGTGATCAGAAGGAACTCCCTGCTGGGCAAGAGGGGGGCTGCTGTTTGGTGTGTGCTAATCCTGGGCCTGAGGTCTTCAGAGGGACCAAGAGAACTTCAAGGAGGGGAAGGCAAAGCTGTACTGTAGACGAGCTCATTAGCTAGCACCCCCACACCCCCACGAGGAGGAGGAGGGCGGGCGGCCCAGGGAGCTGGCAGCAGAGGCGGCAGAGAAAAGGCTGTCACTGTCCTTTCTTCCTTTTGGTACAAGCATCTCCCGGAGCCGACAATTCTCCCGCAGTGACACCTCTCACGGGCGCTAATGAGATCCATGTCACAGAGCTAATGCGCTCTGACTGGACTCTTGATAGGCACCCCATTCCTTCAGGGGAGACTAAAGGCCAGTACTGCCCTTCTGGGGCCAGACCCCCACCCTGCCACCTGCTAGCCCAGCTCTCTTGCCAAACTGTACTGGGCAACAAGTTCCTGAGAGAATCCACTTGGTGTCTGGCCATCCTTCTTTATCATGAGCCTCAGAGGGACCCTCCTCAGTCCCTGAGCAGAGGGGCTCAACAACTGGGGCAGGACCACCCAGCTGGGAGTCAGGGAAGGTTCTAGTTATTCTCCCAGCCAGCTGGAATCAGCAGTCTATGGGATCTCCATGTCTCAATAACAAGTGAGATTTTACTGACATTTCTTGTGCAGATTTCCAAAAAGAAAGATGCAAAGGAGGCCCGGGTCTTGCCCTTAGAGAGGTCAAGTATGTGGGGCCTGATCATTACCAAACAAATTATAACCGGAGCCTAAGGGTGTATTCTGTACATCCACACTGGGAGGGCCAGGCAAGATTCCCAGAGGAGGTGGGCCCTGGAAGATGGGCAGATTTTCCTGAGCCAAGAGGTGGAGAGCAAACCCAAATCACAAAGTAAGAGCTGTTGGGGTAAGGAGGAGGTCAGAAGCCAGTGGCTGCAGGGCCCTGGCTCTGGGCACGACTGTAGCAGAAGTGAAGGCGTGGCAATGCCTCCTTTCTTTTCTTCCTGTGGTTGCTACTGGAACTTTGTCAAGGCCTGTATGTTTCGCATGAAACTGAAGGAAATGAGAGAAGTAAGCTTATTTTCTTCCTCATCATCTCTGTGGGCAGCACAAAGCTCAACATCAAAAAGGTACTTCCAGTTCAGCACAGTAGTGAGAATACAGGCTTTGCATTCAGATGGGCCTGGGTTTGAATCCTGACTCCTCAATTCAATTGGCTGTGTGACCTCAGGCAAGCTGCTTACTAATTAAGCCTCTGTTTCATAACCTATAAAATGGGAATGAAAACGCCTGCCTTCAAAAGACTGGTGTGAAAATTACATTAGCTAATATAAGGTGCCCCCAAATAATGTGAGTGTCTTACTGACCATTGGCTGAAATGAAAGGAGGACCACGTCACACTCAGCAGTCCCTGGTGGAGGCTGCCCAGCCTAGGGACTTTGGCTCAAGCCAAGGAAGTTGACAGAGCCCACAGAACAGCCATGGCCATCAGCAGTCCCTCCTCATCCACAACTCGCTCCAGTACCACCCTGTTCACAAGGCCAAATCCACTCCCCCAGAAGGAGGTGTCCCCGCTTTGACTGAGAGACCATGCTGACAGCCCCATACCCCGCTTCCTCTCAGAGCCTCACTGCCTCCATCCCTGAGCCCTACCTCGCTCTCAGTCCCCAGGGCCAAGCCAACACCCCATCCTGAAGACTGTGCCTGTGATCTCTGTGGGGGCAGGGCACTGTGTCTGTCATCTTTACCAATACATTTCTAATACCTTTCACAGCCTCTGACACACAGTAGATGCAAGGTAAACATTCACTGACCTGGTCCCCACTCCATTCTCATAGCCACTGCCAGCTCAGAATTAACCATCACCTCCATGTACCTTACTGTACCTCCTCTTCTGCAATTTCTCCTCACTAGTCCTCCCTGTACACTCTCAGGCTGCTCTGACTGAAGCCCAACTTTGACCAGGTCACTCCTCTGCCTGATCATTCCCATGCTCCCCCTCAAACAGCTCAGCTACCCACATCCATCCTAGTGGCCCTCTCCCCTTCTACAGCTGGATGTCCCTGCCCTTCCCCTCCATCAGCCCACCCCTCCAGTATGCCTGCTCCCTTGCTGTCTCAGAACCTCCATTACCCAATGCTCAGCAGTAGTCCCTGTCAAGTAGGCCCCATAGGCTCCTCTGGCCACACATACCTTAGAAAGAGGCTCAGGAGCTCCCTCTAGGACCCAGGGTCATGTGATTTGCACATGGAGCCACTGCCCCACTGTGGCATTGTGGGAGAACCAAGCAGATCCTGGAGATGGCTAAGCTGTGGGATCTGCAGAACCCTTGCCCATCATCTCCAATGCCGCCTCACCACCCCATCCCCCCATCAATATACATACCACTCCCCACTCCAGGCTGGCAGCTCCTCACACAGTTAATTAGCACCATGTCACTGAGGACCAGCCTGAGTGGCCAGTGACAGGAGCTGACCCCTGACCCCAGGGCTGGGAAATAGTCCACATCAAACTCTTACAGCGCGACCCTTTTAGCACGCACAGTAACTCGGGGCACCGCCAGCTGAAGCTCATTAAAGCTGTCTCTTTGGCGCGAGGGCCATTAACCTCACTGCTCAAAACCCACACCTCCCCTCCCCGCCTCTCCCAGCCCAATTAATGCCCTGCATCCTCCCTCCCTTCCAAGCACCTTCACCCACACCTCAGAGCAGGGCAGCCCTCTTCATTCAAAGATACAAAAATCAAGTGCCAGGAACCACTAGTGGCCTGGAGAGGCCCTAGTATAGGCAGGGCAACAGGGAAGGGGGAGCTCCCTGAGCACCCACTGTGTGCCAGGCACTGCACAAGCCCTTTACACAGCTGACTTCACTAAATCTTCCCAACAGCCCTGAGTGGCAATAGCACTATCCCTTGTCAGAGGTCACAGGACTCTGGGGAGTACAGTTAGACCTTATTCTGGCTCCAGAGCCCTTACTCTGTCATACATAGCCTTGGGCTGTCCCCTGGGGCCCACCTAGTTAAAAAAAAACCCTCCTCAACAAAGGAGGGAACACCTCAGGACTCCTAACCTAGAATCGACATGTGTGAACAGACAAGAGGAGCATCACTGAGTCCCAGGAAGCAGCAAAAGTAGGAACAAGGAAGCCATTTCTTTCACAAATATACCCTAGACAGATACACAGAACCCAGCTCAAGACTATGAACGGTGAGTTAACCCAGTCCCACTGGTCCTGCCTACCTGCAAGACTGGCGACTCAGTTCCTCCTCCCCTGGGCCAATGACAGGCCTCTCACTAATCCCCATTCTCTGGTCCCTCCCTTTTCCTGTCACTCATTTACTCAGCTACTCAATTGTTCATTCATCCACTCATCCTACTGCATTTAGGGCATCTACTAAGAACTAGTTTGTGTAGTACAAACTGCCTCAGTGATTCTGAATCAGAGCTCTGATCATGCCATTCTCTTAACTCATAAACTTCTTCCATCTCATCAAAACCTCATGAGAAATCACTCCCTTTAACCTGGCATTCAAGGCCCACTTACCCCCCATTAATTATTCCCTAACCTGAAGCAGTTTCACACCAGTCACTGGAAACTACTTTGAGATGTCTGACCATGTACTCTCAACATGCTAGGCTTCCCCCTCATGCCCTTGGGCTTTGTACACACAGTTCCAACCAAGTAGAAAAGCCTTCCCTCATTTCTCTGCCTAGTAGACTCCCATTTATCCTTCAAGGATTTCCTGACTTAAGCGTCCTCTTCTCTGGGAAACTTCCTGCCGACCTCCCAGGCATGTCATCTTCCTAGGTTTGTGGTCTCCTCTGGTGGTCTGGAATAGCTTCTATGGGAGGGAACAGCAGTTGATGTGGGTTACCCCCAATTCCCCAGGCCCACTGACGGCTTCCTCTTTCCCCCTAACAAGAATGATACAGGGCATCCCAGAAATCAGTGAAATGTAAATGAAGGACTAGAAGCTACCTTGGCAAGTGAGGACAGGGGAAACCTCCCTTAGGGCAGCCCAGGTGTTTCTATCATAGCCCTTAGTGTCCTGATAGCACGTGCCCAGTTCAGTCTCTGTCTCCTCCCAGGATGTGAGCTCCCTGAGGACAGGAACTTCCATTCAGCCTGTCTAGTACCCACCAGGCACCAGTGATGTCTGTGAAAAGGATGAGAGGCTTGTCTGTAGCAAGCAAATGGGTCCTTTTGGTTATCTTGCCAGTCTACTCCCCGCTACACCCAAACCTCCCCAAAGGTACACACATTATGATAATGTCACAGCACCACTCAGGAATACCCTCGTTTTTCCCCACTTGGAACAAAGCCTATGCCTGCCAAGTACCCTGCTTGAAAGCATTTGCATGCACACACAATAAGATACACAAAAATGAATAGACTTACTTTCTGATGGATACACACACTCAGGCTGATGGTTGCTTCCATATATATATATATGCCCGCAGAAAAATGTATACAGATATATTGCTATACACATATGCATCCCTCAGATATACACATACATGGACACATAAATACTTTTAGATGGACACAGAGACATGCAGCTGAAAGTGTCACGCACACGCACATGCGCGTATGCACATACACACACACAGACACGTATCCTACTGATAGATCAGATGCTAGCAGAGCCTCCAATGCCTAGAACCACAGCCACTTCAGTTCCCTCCCAAGCAGGAATCCCCTTGAGGGTACGCCCCCACCAGGTATCCCAAGTGGCCCCTCCCAACCCAGGCGTCGTTCAATGGAGGCTGCTGCTCCTGCGGGGGAGTCAATACCTTGTGGACGGAGCCATCGGTCAGAAGGACCCCGACTAATTAAAAGCTGGTGAGGTTTAAATAATTCATCTCCTTAACTCCCATTGATCGCCCAGTTTAGTGGCCACAGACTTGAAACAATATTAAACAGCCTCCTCCAGCTCCACGGGGGGTGGGTAAGTTGACATGTGCCCACCCCTCTGAGGACATCACCCACTAGAGATGCAGTCAGGGGCGGGGATACCCTGGCTTGAATCCAGAGTCACCTGTGACCCACTCAAAGCCCAGACCCCAGCCTCCTCCTACTGTTTTTGAGATCCTTTCCAATGGTCTGGTTCCACTCTCCCCTCACTCCACCCTCCTTTCCTGCTCCCCCAGATATGGAGAGCACCCTGTTAGAGCACTAAAGGAGCCAAAGAACTTCTCTGTGTGCCAGGGGACTGAGGCATGCGGGCAGAGACCGGACCGAGCTGCCAGGGGGACAGTGGAGGGACTGACCAATGCCGCTGTGGGGCCGGCCTATGTGTTGCAGGCTGAGGCCCTTGTTCATGTCTAGAAGTCCATTCTTGGGCCAGCAGCCCATGGCGAAGCTGTAAGCCTGGAAGACAGGAGGCGAGAGAGGTTAACAGAGGCCCCAACCCCTGAGCCGACCCCATTGCTCACCCTCCCCACACCAAATCTTCCCCCCAAGTGCTTACTCTCATCATGCCACTTCCTGAGAGTCCCCTCACTGGGTCCCCTTTCCACTGTCTTCCTCCAGATGCCCTTTCTTCTGGGTATCTCCCCAGCCATGGCCTCCAGTCCTCACTGGGTGCTCCATCATTAGCTTCTCTAGGGAGCTCCCATTTACTAAGACTTTGCTTGTCAGGACCCCTCTTCACCACGCACTCCTCTCCAGAGTCTCCAGCATTCTGTGGGGCCCCCTCCCCACAGTATTACTGACCACAGACACTAGTGACAGGAAGGACTCAGAGACCAATATATTCAAACTTCACTGCACAGACAGAAAAACCAAAGCCAGTCACCTGCCCATGGTTAAGTTGCTTTTGATCCAGAGACAGGTGAGGCTATATAGACGTCTGAGTGTCATGTGGGAGCTCAGCTGAGGAGGAGTAAGCTCACCTGGTTGACTTAAACAGCTGTGAGGGGAGCACAGAAGTATGCGAGTGTGTGAGTGTGTGATCGTGTGTGTGTGTGTGTGTGTGTGTGTGTGTGTGTGTGATCGTGTGTGTGTGTGTGTGTGTGTGTGTGTGTGTTAGGGGGAAGCAGATCTCTGCTGAAGGTCAAGTGCTCAGTTATGCATATTCAAAGCGGCCACCCATCGATCTGTACTTAATTGTTTTCCTGGGGTTGGGGAAGGAAGTGCCGGGGGCATCGATCTGCTCAGGCCCCCAGCACTTCATTGCCCCCCTCCATCCCCTATTCATGCCACCTGGCCACCACTAACCTCCATAAGACAGGGGGGGGGGGCACATGGCAAGACAGGGATGGCACCTGCTCTTACAGTTCCTTACAAGCATGATGACCTGTCACAGATAAGGAAACTGAGGCCCAGAAAAAAGGGACATATGAGGGTTATAGCACTATTAAGTGGCCCGAGGGGGACTTAATTCTTACTCAGCCTGCTAGCAAAGTTCTAGGCTTCTCTACTAGTGGGCTTGTGCAGCTAGCTGACCCTTCAAATATTACCCATCCCCTGACTTCAGAAATCCCCAAACACCAGGCTGCCCTTCTCCCAGTGGCAGGAAGTGTTTGGGACAGTGGTCAATGAGAATAAAGCTTGAGTGAGTCCCCAGAAGATGGATGGTGAGTCCACTGATGAAACCAAAGTTTCATTGCAGTGCCCCCACCCATCACTGGGCCTAGGAGGTCCCTGCCCCACTCCAGACTCCTTCATAGGGGAGTGTACCCAGCACAGGTTCAGAAATAAGACCAAAGGCTGGACACTGAGTCTGTGCCAGGGCCAAGGAGCTGGGCAGAGGGTTAGTGCCCTTCATGCCCACCTGCAGGAACTAAGCCTCAGCCCCTTGAGCACTGAAAGGCTAGGTGCCAGTGTATTTCAACCTCGGCACCCTCTAAGGCCATTTTCCTTGACCACAGAGGTACCAGCCACAGCCCAACTTCCCAGCCAACCCTCTCACCCTTCCCCAGGTCACAGCTGCACCCACAAATCTGGGGCTGAGTGTGAGGCTCTCAAGGACAGGGAAGAGGACGCTGGCTTCGAGCCAGGGCAGAGTCTGGGGAACGCAGGCATCGAGGGAAAGTAGCCAGTGGGTGCCAGTGGGTGGTGCACAGCTGGAGAAGCTGTTGAGCGTGGTCAGGGCCAGGGCTGGAGCGCAGTGGGCCAGAAAGCAGTGGCAGGCCAGCTTTCAAGTACTTTAAAATCACTTACAAAGGCCGGATTAAACGATCAGAAATTCCATTTAATAGGACAAATAAAGAAATAACAATCTACTCTATCAGCCTAGAGAAGGCGAGCTGGATGGGTTTTTTTCCCCTCTAAAAAGGAAAAAGGGAAGGAAGGGGAAAAAAGAAGGATAATGTGTGTTTACTCAAGCAAAGAAAAAAATATTTAAGTGATGTCGGGGAGAAGATTGCAGTAACTAGTGAAGAATAACATCGTCTACTTTGCTGTCAAATCACACCCGAATTTCAGTAATAGATTCTCGGCTGACACTCAATTCAATTCGAAGGTGATCCTGCTTTATCCCAGCCCATCAAATATTAAACACTTGCATTAGCAGGTGCTGCCGCTTCCCGGCTTAAAGCGACGGGCGGGCGGGCGGCAGGGCTGCTGAGGCCCCTCTGCTCTGCTTGTGGCTCAGGGGACGGGGCAGCTCAACGTTATCTGCACGTCATCCTTGGTCTTATCGCAGCTAAGCGGGAAGACCACTTCAGATAACATTAGACGCTTGCCCCAACGTGTCACCATGATTAGATTATTATTATAATTATGACTCCCCAAGATCTTCCCCAGACTGGGATATGTGGAAAGAGGGTGGAAGGCAGCAGAGCCCAGGAAGACCGGGCTGGACCAGGGCAAGGCAGAATCCACGGCAGAAAAGCAGAGGTACCAGGCAAGTCGGCAGCCCCAGTCCCGTCTGACGGATGCCTTTCAGGAAGGGCAGTCTAGCTTGTCAGAGCGAGGGCGAGATGAATTGGCGTCTCCACCACGGCCGCGGGTGTCATGCCGCACAGTCTCATATTCGCAGATAAGGCGTGATAACCAATTGCTGCTGTGACATGGCCTCATCCAGCACTTCCTCAGGGGGGCATGGGTGGCGGGGAGTGGGGGTGTGCGGCACGTGCACATGGGTCTGCCAAGCTACTAATAAGAGGGATTTAATTTTTACAAATGCTGCTTCCAGCGGGGCCTTCACATACCAGCCAAAGTCCAAAATGATATTAAAAACGGTTAATTAAAACTGCTCTCCTTCAGCCTGGGCTCTCCCCCTGCTGCCTCTGTTGAGAACCCTGGCATGTCTCCCCCTGGTACTGCCACACATCCCTGCAGAGCTGAACCTTCACAAGTGACTACCAGCCTCACAGAATCCCTAGGCACAGTACCAGGGCCCAGCACCTCAAGTTACCCACAACTCCTGCCAACTTGAGTACCCCTCAGGCATGGCTATGGGACAGAGAGAGCTACCCAGAGAACACAGAGTCCTACAGCAACCTGTGCTCCTACCAATGTGTGATCTGATATCTGCCACCCTCTGCACCTCTATCCACATGCCTGCCACCCCCAGCACTCACTTCTAAACACCCTGCCCTCCTCCTAGATATATACATACCCACATAGGCATACCCCTCCTTCCATCACCACTCCCTCCAGACGTCCTCTCTAAGAGATTACATCCATCCATGATTCTTAGCAGAGCCTTCCCAGGAGCCCAGCTCAGGGCAAGGTGATGTGGGCTGTGTCTCAGATTCTGGCTGAGAAGCCAAGGCTGGGACCCAGGGAACCATCAGAGCAGGAGGATTCAGGGAGGCTGTCCCCTATGGGTTGTCCACAGGGACAAGGAAACAAATAGATCCATGCAGGGTTGGAGGTGGCTAGGAAAGCTTCCTGGAAGGAGTGGTACTGGAGGGAACCAAGCTGAAGACACAGCAAGGGCAAAGGAAAATGGCAGGCGTGAGCCTGGAGAATGCAAAGGCAAGGGCCTGGGTGTTGCTGCGGCAGCCAACATGGATGGAAGGAGACATATCTTAAGGTGCTGCCTCCCAGCTCCATGCAAAATGGCATCAATAGTGGGGTGCTAATTATTGTCTACTCCTTTTTCCAGCCTGCTTCCTAACCGCACTCTCTCCCTTTCCCCTGCCAGCCTGGGTAGGGTGGGGGTGCGGCGGAGGGGGGTAAGGGACCCAGAGGCTTTCTGACCTTGGTCAGTGCAGGGCAGGAATCTGTTTTAAGAACTCTTGCTAAGAGCCTGTTCCTGAGCCGCATTTTCCATGCTGGTTCAACATTCTCTGGGGGCCACTTCTCCAGCCGCACCAGGGCCCACCTGATGGGTTCCTGACCAGAATTTGGGGCAGGTGGAAGGAGGACTGAGGGGCCCGTGTCCTATCCAGGGCAGATGAAGTTGGGGTGATAGATGCAGGTTTACCAAACTGCACTATCCCAGCCATGCGCCAGGCAGGCACGCACACTTCCCTTCCCCTGGGCTCCTGTAATTTCCATGCGCGGGGAAGCAGGTGCTGAGCTGCTCCCGGCTGGCTCTCCCCTCTCGTGGCTCTGCCCGCCTTGGCTGCTGCCCCATTAGCTTAGTGGCCAGCCATCTGCGACGGGCCTGCCGCGCAGCCCTGCTGTAGGCGCGGCGGGTGGCCCCCTGTGTAACAGGGAGCTTTGCTATTAGCGCCTTTAATATTCTGACACCTCAGCACAGCCTGCTATTACATGCAAACGCTGATCGCCCTGTGAAATTACATTGCTGGGCCTGCGAAATGGAATCGTGTATAATCAGCCTCCTCCATGCACTGTCAGTCCCATCACAAACACGGCGCCCGGCGGCTTACGGGGGCTTAGCAGCTGCGACAAGTGTATTGGGTTTAATAGATGAAGTAGCCCTCATCGGCAGCAGCATCGGATCCTTCAAAGAGGAAAGAAGAGGCATTGACAGCTGCTCGGTATCTCTGCCCACCCATTCGCTGCCTACCATGGCCCTGAGAATGGGGTGGACACTGAGTGGGCAGGGCAGTGATTGGGGCTAGAACCCAGCTCAGACTGCAAATAGAAGAAGAGACTACCCTGCAACTTCCAGAAAACCCAGAGTTTCTTAGCTGGCACCAGCGCATCTGACCTATCTGGTCACCCCCACCCCATGAGGTAGAGAGGAGGTCTTTAATCAGATATCTGGGTGACTGTCACCCTATGAGCCTAAGACTGATGGGCCATTTCCCAAGACAAGGAACCAAATCAAACCAACCGCCATTCTCATAAACACCCAACAGACAAAGCTGTAAAGGAGATACACTGGAGGATGAAGGAAAGAAAGTCTAACAGACATAATTACTACCTAACATTTTATCTAACTACTAACACTTCTCTAGCTGGTGAACCAAGTACTAAGGCCACAGGTAACCAGGAGGATGGCGTGCCCAGCAGCCCAGTCTCACAGAAGGGCAGTGAAGGCAGGCTCAAGAGTCAGACAAACCAGCCAAACTGGTTCCCAGTTCTGTCAAGTATTGGCATTATAACTTTGGATGAATTATTAAACCTCTCTGAGCCTGTTTCCTATACTACAAAATGGGATGGTAGTTCTTTCCTCCAGGTATACCTGAGGTTACTCAGGAACACCCATCCCACTGCCACCTCCAAATATTCTCGTGCCATCCCCCAAAATGCAAACTGCTTTTGAGAATGCTGTTCCCTCTCCCTCTTCCAGGTTCAGTCTAACACACCAATTGTGGCAGGCTATTTTCTAGGATGGCTGTAACATTATCTCCCATCTCATAGGCTCTTCTTACAATGTGACTCTGGTATATATGCCATCAAGAGGGAGTGTCTGTGTTCCTCCCTTTGAAACAAGGCAGGCTTTTGTTACTATTTCAACCAACAGAGTAACAGAGAAATAATGCTATGTAACTTTAAGGCTATTTCAGAAACACTAGGGCAGCTTCTCCCTCATTCGCTGGAATACTTGCCCTAGAGCCCTGAACCACCCTACGTTAGTGAGACCACTCTGAGGTGGCCATGTTGTAAGGAAGCCCAAACAAGTCCATGCAGAGAGACCACACAGAGAAGCCATGAGGCTAAGTGAAGAGATGCCCAGCAAGCCCCCAGCTGCAACAACCACACACTGTGCCAGCTCTAGTCACGGACGACAAATATGTGAGAGAACCTCAGCCAGACAACTTGAGACTTTCCTGAATTACCATCAGAGATAGTAAAATAGTTGATGTCTTAGTCACTAAGTTTTGGGGTGATAAGTTAAGCAGCAATACTAACTGGAAAACCAATACAAACCCTAGAGTTGACGAGAGGATTAAACAAGTTATTGTATGTAAAGAGCTTAAAATAATGCCTGGCTCTTTGAAAGTTATGTAAGTATTAAATTATTACTATTTAAGGCCTCCATTTACTCCATATCCCCACCCAGCCGCTGCCTGTTCTGTTAACAACCAAACTTCTCAAGGTTGTCTCCACTCACCTCCACTTACCTCCCCCACCACTCCTTAACCCTTGCAGACTGGTTTCCAGCCCTACCAATGCCACTTAGCTCCTGCTAAAGTCAACAGTCCTCACCATGTTGCCCACATCCATGAGCAGTTTCAGGTTTCTGCTGCCTTCGCCACTCAGCAGCCTGTTTTGTCTTTAAAATCCTTCTTCCTTTGGTTTTCTCAACATTCTACTCTTTGAGTTTTCTTATGTCTCTGATATTTTCCTGTCAATCTCCTGTCTAGTCTATTCTGCATCTGGTCATCCTATGCATATACTCACGTGCTCCTTCTTCCTGTTTTTGTCTACATTCTGTACCACTCTCCCTGAGTGATATCTTCGACTTCCTCGTCTTAGACCTCTCCAACTTCCAAATCAGTATTTCCTTCCTCTACTTGAGTGTCAAACATATATTCTGTTGCCTACCTGGCAGTGCCATCTGGATATCACTCGGACACTTCGTTCTCAATATGTTTAAAACCCATTTCGACATCTCTCCAAAGAGCTCCTTCTGGGTTCCCCAATCCCAGGGAAAGCCATTCCAGCTTACCCGGTCTACCAGAAAAGTGGGGGGTCAACCTTGCTTCCTTCTTCTTCCTTACTACCACTAAGTCCCGAGACTGCTGTTTCACGCCTCCAAGACTTGACTCGAGAAATTCCTTCAGCCTACCTAGAATGCCCTCTGCCTTCCCACTTTTTGTTCCAAAGAACACATATTCCTCTTTCAACACTTAACTCAAAAGTACCTTCCTTTACCAAGTGTTTCCCGACACATCCCTTCTTTAAATCCACCCATATTCTGAACAGCACCTGTAGTATTAGATTTGCTTACAAATCTGTTACCCCATGATGCTGGGAGGTTCTTAGGTCAGGAGCTGTAACTACCGTCTCTCTGAATTGTTTCTATTGGGGGAAGGGAAAAATACCTCTTTGAGTATAATTCTGCCAGGAAGGAAGGCCTAGTTTCCAGAGTTGCTATCACTGTCAATCCTACCCAGTCTCCTTCAGGAACCACTGCTATTCTTGCCCAGAAGAACAGCAATCCCCTGCTGATTGTCCTTAGAACTGGGGGCTCAGCTGCCTGTGTCAGGAAAGGTAGACTGTTCCTGACCCCACTACTCCTTTTCTGAATTCTTTGGCCTTATGAGTAGCCAGCCCTCACTCCATTCTTCAGGCCCAGCAAAAACCTGGCCAGCAGCAAAAGGATGGACACTTGCATCAGGTGACACAAACCCATCCTCTCTACTCCCTGCTGGTAGTTCTGTGTATTCACGGTGTTCCCTGGCTACCGACACACTTCAGGGGCCCCAGAGCTGCTGCTGCCTGTTTCCATCAACAGACCTTGAATGGGATAATTATCATCTCTGTGTACTTAACCTTCTTGCTCACTGACTACAATAGGACAGCTGCCTCTAGTGCCCTGGACCACCACCACAGCAAAGGCAGGGGCTGCACCACGGGTCCGGGGTCCATAACATTTGGAGGACAGGTGCCAGCTCAGTTTGATCTCATGAGGGTCCTGAGTCTATTTTCAGGTAGAGTGATCTCCCTCGTGTTCCCAGAGCTTCATTACCAAGTCAGAGGGATTTGGGAACACTGAGGTTTGTGGAGTGGAAACCAGATAAGGAGCTCCTCAGCCATGCTGCCTCAGCCCTTAAAGAGGCTGGCCTATCTGGGGCTCCACGTGCACTGTCACAGAGTCCAAGGTGGCAGGTCAATCTGAGCAAAGTGCCCAGGGTGAGAGTTACATTGTGAGTTTTCTTTGTTTTCATTACAATTTCCTCTCCCATTGCGTCTTTTTAGCCAGCCTTTTCCTCCCCGGGGTGTCGGGGATTGAATGAAACACCACCCCCGGCTCCAATAAGTGTATTTCAATTACATCTGTCACTGCATAACGATATAATGATATATCATGTGATATTAAATCCATGGTAATCATATCAGGGATTTTTTTTAATCGTGCACTAATCGCATTATTACATCTCTATAATTAACAACAGGAGGTATGGAAATTCGGTTAAGGCAGAAGGCTCAATGTACTCCCCCCACCCCGCCCCTGCCATAGCTCCCCCATATTAGGTCCCGATTAGGAGATGGGGACTGCAGGGCACTAGCAAGACGGACCAAAGCCCCCACCTCCCAGGGCCTCAGCCATGGGGCAGAGCTTTTAGCATCCAGGGCTGGCAGAGATAGGCCAGACTGAGACCAGGGTGCTGTCTTGAGGTTACTCAAGAAAGAGCCTGGGCAGAGGCCACACAGAGAGAGAGGCCCAATGATAAGGCTCAGCTGAGCCTTCCAGACCTCCCACCATTTCAGCAGCAAGTCTCTTGTATGAGGAGGTGTGTTACCTTTCCTTCAAACCAACAAGGCCCTCAAAGGTGCCTGTAAGGCACAAGACAAGTTCCTGCCTCATGGCCTCCTGGACAAAAATTCCTCCTGCTACTGTTACACATGCTTCCTCCCTCTGACCTAGCCCTTTGTGGTGGCAGCTCTTAACATCACCATGTCTCTGCCTCTTGGTCCTATCATCCCTGAACTGCACAAACCCAATTCTTCCTGGGGCCATTCCTCCCCAATTCTCTCTCTGAAGTCTAGCCCTTCATATTGCATGACAAGTGGGTTTTTGATAACCATTGGGGTCATTCCCTTATCCCCTCCAAATGGTCCAAGTTCTTATGTCCTCCCACCTAGGCCTATATGGAGAGGGGACGGGCTCAGGACTACAGTTTGAACTGTGTCAAATGACCCTGTCTCTCCCACCCCCTTCCTGATACTGAGCTGTTGGGCTAATCCCCTGAGGGGTGTCAGAACCAGTCTGTAAAGCAAAATTCTATGTTTCAAGTCCAAAGCTTTGAACTTGGCATGTAACTAGTCCTCAGTCAGGGGCATGCATTTTGCTAAGTTTGACTCTCAGAAGTTGGACAGGCCTGAAGATGAAAGAGAAAAATCATGTCCTTTTTCCTAATAAAAAGGAGACACTAATAGCAGTCTTCACTTAGGCAAAGCACTTTAAGTTTCTAAAGTGCTTTCCAAATTAAAATATAATCCTTTATCGAACATGTGACACCACCACTGCTGCCCACCTCTCAAACATGAAGGCATGTGCATGCTTGTACATAACACATGCACCTTCACTTTCTTTTTCCCTGGATAAATGAAAATCGTGTTCAAAATCTTCATTCCAGACCCCCCCTCCCTTTTCATTGACTTGCTCATATAACACACACTGAGCAACTATCATGTGCCAAGCTCTGTGCTAGGTGCTGGAGATACACAGATCAAGTATACTAGGCCACTGCCTTCAAGGGGCTTCCAAGCTAGAAGGGACATGTAAAGACACACGTAAACTCATACACAGTGAGGGGCCGGGACCCTGCAAGAGCAGAAACCCTAACCAGGCCTGGAGGAAAATCACTGAGAAGGACCAAGATGGCTTTCAATGGGACATCCAAGGTGGATTGCCTAGGGAAGGCGGGAGTGTAGGCCAGGAGATCAGTTCAGTGGTCTGAGCTGAGACAAGAAAGTCCTAAGAAAGTATATGGGTGATGCGTGAAACTGCAGGAGTGGATGAGATCACCCAGAAAAAGAATAAAAGCTTGTAGGGTCAGATGAGGCCCTGCAGATATTTGGAAGGAAAAAAGGAAGGCTGAGAGAGAGAAGGACTGAACACTAGAGTCTCCGGAGGTAAGGCCCAAAGAGCCTCCTCTCTGGGCATGCCCAACATCCTGGCCCCTGGACCTCCCTTTGTCACCTCTACCTTCGCTCTACCTGGATGTGATATGATGGAAGAGTGATATGATTGCAGACTCTGGAATCAGGCTGAATCATTCATGATGAACATTTACTGAGAACCTGTTATATGCCAGGCTGTATGCACTCACTGAGGCCTGCCAGACCGTGGCAACTCAACTGAATCACATGCAGAGCCGGCCCTCAAAGAACCCACTGTCCTTTGAGGAGAAACACACACAGACACCAATAAGTGCCCAAACACTGTGATAGAGAGTGATTAGAGGGAACTGTAGAGGGATATAAAGGAGGAAAGTGCTTAGGTCCAGAGGCATCTGGAGCCCAGAATGGGGTGGGCTGCCTCCTGGTCCTCTCTTTACAGCACAAGCAGCAGTCGACTGGCGGGGACAGCACTCGCCACACAGACTGCAGACTGGGCTGGGGGCAGGAGTGTGAGAAGGAACCTGAGCCAAAGTTCCAGGGAAAGTGCCGGAGAGCAAGCAGCAGTGAGCCTAAGTCAGGATCTTCTGGTTGCAAAGATGAAGGCTGAAAGGCTGTGACCAAAGCCACAGAGAAGAGAAGAGGGAAAGGCTCATTATCCCATTCTAGGATGATGGAAGGGGCACTTTTAGAACAAGCAACAAGACTTGAAAGGAAAATCATTTCAGGATATGGCAATTCTAGTTCCCTAGGACTCACTGGAAAGTGAAGGGCTTAATTACTTGACTTCTTAGGTCCCTTCTTGATCTGAAATTCACCAGATCGAAGGCTCTTCAACCTACCGCAAGAGTCAGACTTAATTCTGTCCTCATGTCTTTACTTATGCTATTTCCCTACGTGGAACACAACCTTCCTCTACCGTCTCCAAATCCTTCAAGTCACCGCCTTCAAGAAGCCCTTCCTGATTTCTCTTCCTCCCTCTTCCATGTCTTGTCTTGACCTCCACAGTTCATACCACAGTTCTCCAATAGCACTGGGCTTAAATGCATATTACCTATGGTCTGGTACTCTTAAGTGACTGGTCTAGGGACTGTCTTATCACTCCCTGTCCTCTGACATCCATGTCAGGGACAGGAGGGAAGCTCTACTCTCCCAGGCCCTAGAAGCTGGCAGATGTCTGGGTCTTTGCTCCCTCTGCCCATAGCCCTTTGAGAATTCGACAGGCCTCCACTTGAAAAGGGTGCTGAAAGCAATGATGTCTCCAAGTGCGATGGGAGATATTTGTGTCTGCTTTACCCTTGGCTTTTTGCTCCGGTTCAGGTAGGAGCGGGGTGGGCCGGCTGGCAGATCTGAGAGCGCGGCACGCCCCAGCGGGCAGGGCGCACAGCGCGGAGGAAGGCGCGAGTCAGTCTGGAGTGCTCCCCATTTATCAAGCTCACGCAGGCCGCCAGCCGAGCGAGTCTTTCTATCATTACACCTCTCAAAATCCGATTCATACCACTAATCCTGCCTTCATTCTCCCAGATTAATAACATCTCTTTCAACCTTCACAGTGTGATAAATAGACAAAGAGAGAACAAAAGGAGAGACAGAAGAGAGAGAAAGAGCTGGAGCAAGTCCCCATAATAGAGAGAGCCGAGAAAGAGGAGAGGGAAAAAAGGAGAGAGAGCGAGAGCAGGCAGCGGCCAGAGACTACAGCTACCTTAGAGAGCCACTGAGGAGAGCAGGCGCTGCGCCCCGCTAGGCGCTCCGCTCCGTCCCCGAAGAGAAAGAAAGGCTCATTAACAGCTCCTTCCTGCCTGCACTTTTGTTCAAATTCTTTTCTTCCCTTCCAATCCTGCTTTAGGTCAAATTCCAGTCAAAAAGAGTCCTCTGGCTTCCCGGTCTCCTCCCAGCCTCCCTGCCAGGCCCGGGGAACCAACCTGGCCCTGGTAGCACGGCTGGATCTAGGCACAACACAGGGCTGGGAATGGGTTTAGCAAGGGTGGAGCAGGCTGACCTAAAGCTTCCCTAGAGTTGTTTCCTTAGCCTGAACCTTTGCCCACTTCCCTGCTCGTTAGGCAGGATGGAAGAAGGAGCAGAGCTGCGGGAGGGCTTGGGGTCCATTCCCTAAAGCTCTATCCTGCACATCTGTCCAACCTAAGGCTCCAGCTGATCCAACCCAAGGCCTGCGATAGCCCCTGGCAGCCCAGGTAGATGGTGAAAGCAGGCACCCTTCAGGCTTGCTAAACCAGAGGGGTGGCCCATACCTCTCAACTAAGATGAAGTGTGCCAGAGAAAATAGACCCCACTGGGCCCAGCCCTAGTCCTAGTACAACTGACGTGTGACACTTCTTGTTCCCTCCAACCAGATACTCATCCACACTTGTCTCCATAGCATACTCCCCATCCTCACAAACTCAGGTCAAGGGGCCCCACTTCCAGATGTCCATCTGGGCTCTTCCAGGAGAATTCTGGCACTCCCTCTTCTGGGCTCTGGAAGGCAACACCATGTATATTATCCCGTAGTGACTGTCTCCCTCACTCCACTGGAAGTCTGTCTTCTGAGTTCTCTACTCCCAAGTCCAACCTGCCCATGGCACTTCCATTCTTTCTTGACTTTGCCCAAACTAGCTATAGCAGAAGACTAAGCCAATAAATATGGCTCGATCTTCCCTCTAGACTGCAAAGTATTCTTAGGCAGCCAGCAAGCCTACCTCAGAAGCAGAGGCAAAAGCACTCCACATCAGGAAGCTGAGTTGGCTCTACACACCCACCTCCCTTTACAATCCGTCAGTGGGGAAAAGGGGGCTGTAGCAAGCCCCCACCCACCCGCCCATACCATTCTATCCCTCAGCATACCCTCATGGAGGAGCGGAGGGCGGCATAGGTACAGAAAGGAGGCCTGCCTTGTCCCATCCAGTCTAGTAGAAGCCTTCCAAGAAAGGCAAGGCTTCTCTGAGGACAGAGTCTGGGATGGACAGGAAAGACCTCAAGCAGACTCTCAGTAGAAAGGTGGTGGCCTGGTGGTCTGTTTAGAGGCAGGTTTCACCTAGGGACTATCTTGAGGACACTTACCAGATTCTTTCATCCAAAAAGCCTCCCTCCACTCCTACCACAAAACAGCCCTCTTTTGGATGGAAATGGCTGCCGTCTACTCCCACCATTCACTTCTAGGGATTCCATCACTTCCAGCCCCAACTCTCAGGTTAGCCTAGTTACATTTCTACTTGGGGAAATAACTCAAAAGTTCAGAGAAAAGGAGGCTTCCTAGGACCAAGTAAAAGAGCACAGTAGGTAGAAGATAGTCTTTGGGATCATATCCCTTTCACAAAAGATCCAGAAGTTCCATTAACCTTCCCTCAGCCCCATATCAGAAAGACACTCCACACTTTCACCTGCTCCACCAGGCCTCCATGATCAGACACCTGTGCTAAGGAGAGTGGAAGAATGATAGACTGACATTTGTCCATGGGTCTAAGTGACTCAAGGAGGTGGGGGCTAAAGAGGGAAGGCAAGAAGAAGAGAGAATTATACAGTCTCCATAAAGGAGAATGGCTTTCCCTACAACCAACCTAGCCCACTGGTACTCTGGACTCCAGGGCAGGATGGATCCAGCTGGCCACAAAGGCCAACACTGCCTCTGAGTCTAAGGCCACTTTAGAGTTCCAAAATCATGGATCCCAGGCTCTTTCTTCTCCAATAGATGAAACAGGCTCAGCCAGTCAACCCTGTAGCCCTCCAGAATGAGGTAGCCAGAAGGTTCAGATACCCTTAAACTTAATCTAACTAGCTTCTACACTCTAAACTCCCAAGCAACTTTCTGGACAGCTTCTCCAGGGGCTCAGAAAGATGCTTCAGTCTTTGCATCCCCACGGCTGACAGGAGAACAGTCCTAGGCTCTAAGAAAAGTCATGGAGGCTCCTCTAGCTTCTGTCTCTATTGCCAATCCTTACCTAATAGACATCTCAGTGCCTCCCTTAAAGGTGAGCCTCCGCCAGGTCATCCAACTCAAGGATCAACCCCATCTCCTCGGGGGACCTGGCCCCTTCAATTGAGAGAGACAACCCAGACTCCAATGAGAGACCTGTCTGGGGATCACACAGAAGGAAGTCAGCCAGACACAACAGGGTCTCTGGCAGATCAAGAAGCTAGACCTAAGTGATGCTTTTCCTCCCAACCAGACTTTGAAAGCCCACTCCTCCAGGCCGCCAGTGGCATAGAGCAGGGAAGAAGTTGGGTCCTAATGTGTAAAAAAGCTCCAGCAAAGCAAAATCATTTACTCTTCAGTGCGACTGCTCAGCAGAGCTAATAAATCTTGCATGAGCAGGGCCAATTCTAATTTCCTAATATGAAAAGGCATTTGGATTGAGAGGGGTGGGGGGAGATAAAAGTGATTGAATCTCCAATAGTCCAGGTTACTGACAAGAAACATCCTGCTCAGCCCTGAGAGAAGGATGGCAGCGCCCACCCACCCGCACACACCCATCCGTTCTGCCCCCCTCTTGGCGCGATACATCTCAGTCTCTTCTATTGACAGGACGTGGCTTTAAACACAGTTACACAAGTTATCATTTCTGCCTTCTGATCAATCTGAATTTTCAGGACAATTACCCTCTTAATCAATGATTGCTATCAGCAGCCCTGCGCCTGGACGGATTTCTCAGCAAGGTAATCATGCCGCCAGGCTGGACGGCGCGTGCATAGGCAATGAAGCTCCGGGTGGGGTCTCCTCCCTCCCTCCTGAGTCCCCCATATCCCAGTGCTGCTGCCAGTATCGAGGACAAGGACGGCAAAGTGTGAAGGCCACTTCAAGGAGTGATGGGAATAGAAGGAGGGGAGGGGAGGGGAGGGGGCCTAGCCACCCAGTCAGCCTTCCAGACCACCTGATTATGGAACAAACCTATTAAAACCCTAGATTTACTGCCCACCACCCTGATGCATCTCCACATGCCCTCCTGCCATCATTCCTACCTCCTAATTAGCCTAATAAAGCCCAATTCTAATTATGGGCTCAAACTATTACGGTGAGTAAGTACAAAGAAAAGAGAAATATTGGTTTTACTAATCTCTCAGAGGCTACTGGTTCTAGAAATTCCTTTTCTTCTACAGACCTGGTTCATATGGGCTACTGACTAAAACGGAAGGGGCAGACTCTTTTCCTCCTTCAGACGTCCAGGCATCTGGGGCTGTCACAGAGCCAGCCACTTGGCTGGAGGCCACCCTGCCCAACATTCCTTTCAGGGTTCTCCCACAGGTTCAGCCCTCCTTGCATAAAACAATCCAGACCCCTTAGGAGAAGAGGGGAGGGTAGAGTCTGTCACTGCCTCAGTGTCGAGTTAGCTAGAGGCTATATCTGTCATCACGGGGGCAACTCAGGAAAATTTCTTGGATAAGCTGTTGTTTGGGTAAGAGCTTACACCAGAGGGGCCAACAGTGGAATGAAAATGGCATAGTCCAAGACATTGACAAATGAACTTATGCTTCAGCATGGGTGCTGGATATGTATATGCAGTTATACACAGGACTGAGGAGGTTATGAGATTAAAACAGGTCCCCACAATTTGCTATTATATCCCGAGGGGGAAAGAGAATTAGAAGGCATGCATGTATTCATTCACTGACATTTACTGAGTGCTAACCATGGGCTAAATGGTGGGGAAGTAGCAATGAACAATACAGAAGTGACCCTGACTCTCAGGAGCTCAGTCTACTAGGAAAGATGGACAAGTGTAAAAAAAAACAATAAAGTAAACTTGTACATGTATGGTCACAGCAGCATTAGTCATAATAACCAAAAAGTGGTAACAATCCAAATGTCCATCAACTGATGAGTGGATAACTGCGGTATATCCATACGATGGAATATTATTCAGCAATAAACAGAAATGAAGTACTGATCTATGGATACAGCATAGATGAATCATGAAAACTGTGCTAAGTGAAAGAAGCCAGTCACGAAAGACCACATATAAGAAACTCCTAGAATTACAAGAATAGGCAAATTTATAAAGACAAATTAGATTAGTGGTTGCTTAGGGCTAGGGTGTTTGGGGGGAAATGGGAAGTGACTGCTAATGGAGTTTCTTTTAGGGGAAACAAAAATGTTTTAAACTTATCGGTAGTGATGATGGTTGCACAACTCTGAATATACTAAGAAACACTGAATTGCACACTTTAAATAGGTGAATTGTGTGGTATGTGAATTATATTTCAATAGAACTTTTAAAGTACACTGTAATAGAAGTACAAGGAGCCTATAGCAGGCTCGCCAACAGTGAACGAAGCCAGGGAAAGCTCTAGCACAGTGGCTAGGCATGCGATAGGCATTCAATATAGGCGTCTGACGAGGGAGAAAGTTCCAGAAGAGTCTTCACAGAGGACATACAGGAGTTAAGTCTTGAAGGATAATTAGGAGTACAGTAGGCAGGAATGCAGCAAAGGGCATTCCGGGCAAATGGAACAAATGTAAATAAGGCCTGGAAGTGGGCCACGTAGGTTATCTTGGTATAGCTGGAAAGTTACTTTGGAGACTTCAAAGGTTTGGCTAGAAAGCTTGCACTTCGTTCAGTAGACATCAAGTTTTCAAGTAGGGAAGTGAGATGATCAGCACAGGACAGCTGGGGTCTGATGGTTAAGGAATGGGAAACATTGGTTATAGTTCAAGGACTGGCACTCTGGTTACATAGTGTGAGCTCATCAAAGGTAGGGCCCCAGTCTGACCTCTGATCTCTGCCTCAGTGCCTTACACAAGTTCTGTTTGGCATAGGGCAGGTGCTCAAATCGTATTAATTCCCTTTTCTCTCCTGGTCTAAGAGTTTTCCTTAAGACCCAGTGAAATCCCGGATAGGCTTGGCCTGGACACTTACTTCACTGTGGCTGGCAAGAAAAGGGAAGCTGAAGTAAGGGTGGATAGCTTCAAGAGCATGGGGTGGTGTCCCCAGTATTTGTCTCAGAGTAAGCCACGGTACTCTAGGCGGCCCCAAGGCCATGCGAGTCATTAAACCCAGTGAAGAACTGAATGGCAACGAGACACCATTCCCACAGCCCATGCTCAGAGCCATCTGCAGACTGCCCTACACACAAGGTAGAGGCCTACATGCAGGGAGGAGGCTAGCATGGGTAGAGTGGAAATGAGCTGCAGGACTTGCAGGTGGATGAGGAGGGGAAGATCTAGACCTTGTTTCCTGAGCACCCTGTCCTGACCCCAAGATCTGCTATTCCAGCTTCTCCCCTCTGGTCAGGAGAGCCCTGACCACAGTATGAAGGGGGCTCTTTCAATTCCTGTAGGGCCTCCCCTCCCCTCCCCTCCCTTTCCTTCCCTCCCTCTCCTTCCTGCAGAGCTTCCCTCGAGCCATAAAAATAAAATAAAACACAAACACCCACAGTCCAGGAGGAGGGCGTCAGACAGATAATGGGCATTTTATATCTTTTTATGACACTCCCCATAGGCAGCTCGGCAATCACAGCGCAATAAAGGCAGGCATGCAGCTTGCATAGTTAAACAACTGCCGGGTAATTAGGCACAGCAAACACACCACTGGGGAGGCCTCATGGCTGCCCTGGGATCTGCCTACAGCCTGCCCTCCTGCTTGCAGCCAAGTAGGTGCTAGGCCCAGGCCAGCATCATAAGACCTGGTTGTGGTACTAAGGACAGACAGCTGGCTGCTGCCATATACACACTTGAGCTCATGCCTGTGCACACTCACAAGCACACCTGCCCACATCCACACACAAGCATCTCCTAAGCAGCTAGCCTGGACCCCATCTCCCCAGAGGGCCACTCCTCTTTTCCGAGTAATGCAGCCTAGGGTCTCTCAGGGGCCCTACTTTAAGGCACGTGAAGAAGTCACAGACCTGGCTGCAGCAGGGGTTAGCCTATCCAGGTAATTCTGACCTTATCGAACCACATAGGCAGGAGACACATGAGCACACAGACATGCTTACATGAACTCTGTCCCCTGTAACTTCCAACTCAGTACAGAGCTGAATTTAAAATAAATTATTTAAAAAAATACATGCCCACACCATACACACACATATTCCTATCACTGCACTTGCTGCCTCTATGATATTTTCTCCCCATCTTTCTTGAACTACCCATTTTCCCTGCTAGACTGGGAGCTCTGCACAGATGGAAACCAGATCTGATTCAACTCTAGGTCTAAATGTCCTGACGCCCAGGGCTCTGGTGAGTGACTGGTGGCTAAATGTTAATTTAGATGTCCCGGCCCAGGCACATCACAAATCACTTGCAACTTGAGGCCTAGGTCCAGGCTGACCTAATAAGCCTAACCAACAGAGAGAAGTCCTCAGCAGTGTGGAGGGCATTGCACTGTGAGTCTACACAATGCCCATTCCTTCTCTAGTGACCCAGCGAGTCAAATTCAGAAATTTCAAGGAACTGATGAATAATTAATGGGACAGAACACATAAAACCCTACTTACAATCCCACTTGAAGACTGAGATAGACAAAGGTTCCATCTCTAGGCATCATCCAGATCGGCCCTGAGGCGTCAGCAGAGAAAATTAAGGCACCAGCCCTAAACCATTCCTCCCCTAAGAGAGCTGAAAGCAGGCCGGCTGAGCTTACTCGACCCTAGGTTGAGCAGGCACAGTCCCATGTGAATATGAACACATGTCCAATTACCTTTCCTGGTCTACCTGGCTATCACTCTGCACCTGCCAAGACAACCAACAAAGGAGATCAAAGGCCAGAGGAAGGGTCTGGGCTGCACTCTGCCTTAAGAAGCCCCCCTCTGTCTCCCAAAGAAGCAGGAAGACAACAAAGCTTCTCCTCATCCCATATTCTCATGGAGAAGCCCAAAGCCTAATGGCATTCAGCTCCAGTTCAGGCCACCCCAAACAGTGACAGACACCAGCTGTCCAAATACCTCCTTAACATCTGAGCCCCCAGCTTTTCTGACCTAACATCAGGCGATGCCTTGCCCTCCCGGGACCCTCAACTTTTCCCAGTGGGATAGTAGAGTAGTCCCAAGGCTAGAGGTCAAAGTAGGTAGGGTAAAAGAGGGACTTCTCTTTCTCTTTCCTTGGCATCTGTTTCTCTCTTTTTTCTTTTTTGCTGGGAGCAAAAAGAGGAAACCTAAGGTACCATGAAAGATCTCAGAGTGGCAAAGGTAGAAGAGAGCACAAGAAGAGATCACTCTATCTAGCTGCTTTATTTGTTAGATGAGGAAACGGAGGCCTCGGCAAGGGTGAGCGATTCAACACTAGAGCTCATGTCTTAATCTTCTAGCTTCAAGTTCAGTCCAGGGTTCTCTGCATTGCACCTTGCTGTCCTCTAGAGACAAGGGCCTCATCTGCCCCTGTCCAGGTGCCTGGAGTCAGACCACAGATCCCATACCTACACCCTCACCCGTATTCCCACGTGTGGGCATGTACACACACCTGAGTATACACAGACGCAAACATCCCCACATGGAGGCATACACTTCCTTAAACACATCTAGACATGCCTGTACACACTGGCACATCCTCTTACACACACAGACAATCCCCATAGAATAGGTGTCCCTCCTAAGAGACCTGGAGTATGAGGCCAATTCCTATCCCTCCTCAATTAGACTTTCACTGACCAATACAACTAATACTGGCTGGTCTGTGTTTGCTCAAGCCTCCAGCTTAAACCAGGCCAGACCACAGCAACTGCCTTCAGGTGGTACCTATTATAGAACAAGTGACAAGAAGGAAGCCATGGAAGGAGAACCTGGATTTACATCCTGGCCATGTTGCCTTGGGCAAGCTTTTTAATCTGAGTCTCTATTTCAGCACTCATGAAATAGAGACAATAGTCCCTTCCTTGCTGAGTAGCTGTGAGGATTAAATGTAATAACGTGTGTAAAGTACCTGCACAGAAACTGGCACCAATCGGGGCTCAGTATGTTGGTGCTCTGTTATTGATACCGATAGATGCGGTCAAACCTGTCTTACAAGAGTGGTCTGCAGGGCAATGTGGAAGATGGGAGGCTTGCTGTGCCTCCTGCCCTCAAGGAAGTCTCCTTGTTTTTTTCTTTTCATGTAACTCCTTCTAGCTTCTAGGGTCCAGAGTAGCAACAACAACGACAACAACAACAACAAACAAACAAAATAACAAAAAGAAAAAAAACAACAGAAAACCTGGGAGGTTTTAAAGGGTTCCCTTAGTTCTTGCAGACTTAATACTGAGCACTGATGAATTCACCTCTCCTCTGCTGCCTCTCCTTGTCTTACCTCACCTCACCTCTCCTGCAAAGTGCCTCAGCTCTTCCACAGCATCTACTACCCTCCTGAGGTCCTCTCCGCCTGCCTTGCTCTGTGGATTCAGAGAAGAAGCAGACATAGTTCCTTTCCTTGAGTGGCTCATGGTCCTACACAAGTGCAGATCAAGCCATACACAATAACCAAGAGGCATGAACCTTGGGCTACTGCGGGCCTTCGCATCTAGCCTGAGGGTTAGGATGGGCTCTACGAGCAGCATGCCTAGGTTTAAATCCAGGCCCCATACAGACCCAAGAGAGCTCTTCTCTTCCCTGCTCCATAGTGAGCTCAGAATTCACTTCCTCAAGGGCATAAGAGAAAGACAGAGGAGACTCACAGTGGGACCAAGATGAAGAGGTTGACAGGGCACTTGACAGGACACAGACTCTGAGCAGCTACCAGCGAGAGGCAGACAGACCACACGGCAAGCCTTGTTCTTAAGACCTGCCACAGAGGACACTGCAAGTAATTCCAGGGTAGAGGTCGATTTGTAGCAGCAGCAGGGAACCTCAGGAAGAAAGAAAGAATCCCAGCTGCCTTTAGCTGATTCCCTCCTTTGCTCCTTCCCCCTTCTGGCCATATTCACCCAGGATGCAGAACAAAGCAGACCAGCTCAGCTCCTTGGCTAAGGATGTGCCAGGCTGCCCACCAACATACTGAGCACCAGCACTTAAAGAGCTTTACAAACATATCTAATTGATTCCTCACACTGTAATGTGCCACATTTGCTGTAAGAATAGGATATTGAGGTCTCCCAGCATAGTAGTCTCAGACTGTTCATAGCTAATAATACTACAAGGCAAGGGGCCTCTTTCCCTCCCTACTATCCTGGGCCTATTGGCTCTTTCTTCCCTCACATGGACATAAACATGACAGCGTTCTGGAGCTACTGCCTATTCTTAGGAGGCAGCTTAGGATGGCTCCACTCTAGACATCGGGCAACGGTTCCTTACTAGGGTTGTTTGCTCCGCTTTTCCTCTGGTAAAAGGCATATATAGGGCTGACCACATCAGTAGCCTAAAAAACCTGAAAACTGCTGTTTGTAGTTCCCTAATCCACCAAGTCATTTCACCGCCCACCCCACCTCCCCCCCACAACCCCCAGGCCTCTGTTCACTGCTCCCTCTATCTGGAATGCCCCTTCCACTCTGAAAACTTACTCACCTTTCAAGGCTCAACTCAAGTGTTTCCTCAATGAAACTTTTGTTGACTTTCCTCCCTGCACCCCTGGTGAAAATGATTATTCCCTCCTTTGAATTGGAGGGAAAAGAGCAAGTAAATTCAGAGCATGGTCTCTGGAGTCTACTGCCTAGATTCACAGGCCTACTCCATTACTCACTAGCTATTGAACTTTGTGGAAAGTACTTAACCCTTCTGTACCACATTTTCCTCATCTGTGAGATGGCTATTAATAGTACTTATAGAGTTGTTTAAGGATTGAGTTAATTCATATAATGCATTTAGAGCAGCATATGTTTATTATTATTATTAATCTCCACTTTACATATAAATGAGGAAATAAAAGTTTTAAGGAGGAAAGTAACTTGATGCATTATATGAATTTAGAGCAGCATATGTTTATTATTATTATTAATCTCCACTTTACATATAAATGAGGAAATAAAAGTTTTAAGGAGGAAAGTAACTTGTCCAAGGTCAAAACACAGGCAGGTGATAGAGCCAGGAACTGTCCGAAAGTGACTGTGACTGTACTTCATCGGACAGACAGGCATGCTGATGGCAGCTGGAATCAAGGACAATGAAGACTGTTCCTCAGTGTGAGCTGTCGGTACTTAGTACAAGTATGGCATTAGGCTCCTCCTCCCTGGTGCTCCCCTGAATTCTGCTGGGGAGCCTCTTTTCCTAGTTCCTGCCCACAAAGGCTTGTATGTCTACCTTGAGGTCCTATTTCCTTCGCCCATGTAGCTCAGTCATGTTATCTCTAGTGCTCAGTGCAAGGATAGTGCTATCATTTCAGGCCCAGGACAATGCTAGGAGTGGATATTGTTTTTCCTGTTTTACAGAGGACAAAACAGGCTGAAAGAAGTAAAGTGACTTTCCTAAAACTCCACAGCTATTAAGTCTAGAGTTAAGATTCTAAATCAAACCTACTGGACTCCAGAGCCTAAGTTCTATGTATCAGATGTTAGGCATCTTTTATAGGTTCAAAGAGGTTAAGGAACTTGTTCCAGATCACACAACTAGTTGGTAGTGACATTAGAAGTTTGAGCTACACTCATCTGGCTCCAAAGCTCTTTCTCTTACACCAAGAGGCCTGTGAGCCATATCCCCAGGCACCAGTGTATACACCAAGTATTACCTGAAGACTAAGTGAAGGCTAAGTCTCACATATAGCCATATACTATCTATCCAGGCTTATGGACAAATAGATAGCATTATAATTAACAAAATATAAGTCCATTTAAAAGCCGACCAAATTCACTGTAGCTTTTTTCATTATGTACTTTCTTTATCACTATACTTACAAAATGTTAAGTTCTACCAAGTACTCAAGGGGAAAGGGAATGTCTGTGAAGTTTTCAGACATCACTAAGAGCTTCATGTACTCTGCCTGCCTACCTCCCTAAGAGTTCTCGAAAACCACACTTAGGTACCTTTCTCAGGGTACTTTCCTGATCCTTAGTTACAAACTCATAAGAGAAAAGTGTCTTTTGTGTGAAATAACTGTTCAAACGTCCTGAGCAGCAAGAGGAGGCACAGTCCCTTCTAGGACTTGAGTCCCATGAATGCTAATCCCAATGTAGTCTCCAGCAAAGAGGACTCAAGTTCTGAGCTATGGAAGGAAGGAATCAGGGAGGTGAGTTTCTGTCTCTCCTATCCTGCCTTCTTATTCCTTGCCTGCTCATGGGCCTAAGATACATGGTTCTGGGGAAACGAACGTACCTACCAGGGTTTAAACCCTAGGTATACCTCTTTCTGCCTATGTGCCCTTAGGCAAGTTGCTTAACTTCTCAAAGTCTGTTTGTCTGGGAAATCTGGCAGGGGAATAGGCATCTGGACTCTGGAGCTCATTAGTCCAGCTCTGTATTCAGTGTGGGTCCAATTAATGCTTGTTGATCCCTAGTGTGTGCCAGGCCCAGTGCTGAGCACTGGAAATACAGCTAGGTGGTATGTAGACCTCAAGTGGCTCACAGTCTCATAAGAAACATAAACACGTAAGCAGATAATTACAAGAGCATGTGAGACACTCATTACAAAGTACTGAAGTCATATAAAGGAGGAGGTGATTAACTATGTCTACCAGAAGTGGGGGAATAACAGAGAGGGCTTCACAGAGGAGGGTTTTGAAGGATGAACAGGAGTTTTCCCAACAAACTAAAAGGAGAAAGGCAAAGGGACCAGAATAACCAAAGGTAAATATACAAAGTCATGTATATTTGAAGAGCAGCAAGAAGTTTGATATGGCTGGACTGTTAGAGGGACAGGAGATATGAAGACAGGGATGCTGCAGTGAATTAGATCATCCAGGGCCCTGGGTATCTCGCTCAAGAGAAAGGATGGGCCACAGCCTTCCATACCTACCCTCTTGGCTCTGATGTTCTTCCTGTCAAAACAAGCACAGTACAATCGCACCCTTTCCCAGGCCTTTGATTTAAGAGTTCCTCTCCTGGCCCTGACAGTAAGGCATTTCTGTCCCACAGATTATAACTCACTCTGGGCTATTATTCAGCTCCCCAGCCCTGGCCCTGCTGCAGTTAGTCCAAACATAATATCCTTCATGCATATATTATCTGTCTCCCTATTATCTGGAATCATTTCGGAATTAAATTTCAGTCCTGCAATATTGGCTTCAGGAGCGGCGCGCTTTATGGGCTAGTCAAAGGTTAGAATACCAATCAAAATAACAGTGCCGATGCAGCGAGACATTTTAATATTCCAAAACCCGGTAATTGTAAAAGGACATAATATTTTTTCCCTGATTACCCCAAAGGCAACACATGTTAACAAGGCGAGGGAAGGAGTGAAAGAAATTTCAGAGTTCAGACAGCTGTAAGACATATTTAAAGGAAAAGCCCAGGCAGGGCACCACCATGGGGGCAGGGAGATGAGAAGAAAGGAGACATTCTCTTTAGCTCCAGCTGCCCCTGACTCCAAATACAGCACTGTTCCTTCTGCTACCTCTGGACTATGTCCCAAGAGCTCAATCCCAAGGGCAGATGTTGCAGAGGGTGGGATAAAAAGAGAAAAGGCTCTCAGGATGTGAAGTCTTGAGGCCTGGGTTCTAGTTTCAGCTCTACAATTCAGGAGCCTCCAGCCCCCAAGACTGGCCCCTCTTAGGACTTCAGCAGCAAATCCAGCAGCAAGCTCCAGACTGGTCTCCCACTCGCCTTCCCTTTCCTTGTCCCGTGCCTATGTCTTACCTCTCCCTCATTTATACCTCGTGCCTATGTCCTGACCTATAAGCACATATTTCTTCCCAAAGACAGCTAGAGGCTCTGATCTACCTCGACTCACACCTGGCTCCCACCAGGACAGCAGCCTGTAATTGCCTACCGCCCTAAAGACAACGCTATGTACTTCAGAGGATGCCAAAGACCTAGCACACGGCCCCAGTCTGGTTCCTAACACCGAGTGCTCCTCCCACTCCAAAATAAAACAAACACCTTTCAGGGTTCCTACATCTTCATGCCTCTCTTGCTTTTCATTTTTGTTTTGTTCTTGTTTTTTCCAAATTAGCTTTTAAAGAGCCCCAGTCAGGGCCTTGGCATCCAGCACCATGCAGTTGCCGTTCTATAAAGAGTCTCAGCTTCTGTCAGGCTATCACTTGTGCAGCTTTATCCCCACAGCACCAAAAAAGTGACCTGGCCAACAGTTTCAGATCATTCCACTTCTGATGGCTTCCTAGCTAGCGTCGCCTACTTGCTGGAGCCTCCAATCTGCATCATCCCGACCTGCTGACCTGCCTATGGCCCCCAGCAAAGAACTTCATTAAGGCCGAGAATTTATTCCTCCATAAGCCCTTAATTTATTACCACACTGATTGGGACTCTGAATGCTCCAAGGTCAGGAAAAGTCATACTCAGTCGTAGACACCAACCCTGCCTTCAGCAGCTTCTCCTGCTATCCACTCCCAGGGGTGGGGGAGACAGAAATACTTCTTGGAGGGACCCAAGAAGGTCTCTTCTTCCTTACTCTGTCACAACTAGTCCCAACCCACTCCCTTCAGAGCACTCAGCAGGACATGTAGCACAGAGGGCAAAGGAAAAGTGGAGCAGCAATCTTCGTACCCTGGTACAGCTGGGTCTGTCAAATTCTAGGTGACCCCCACCCCTACAACTTCTGACCATGACTGGCTGAGCCTTGTATGTCAGGATTGACTCAGAAACCTCCTAAGGCTGCATACCTGCTTCCCCAAAGCCTATCTAAACAGGCCCAGGCATCGGGGAGAATTCCACACCATTTGTGAGTGTCTGTACTCATACTTGCATGATTTAGCCTGAAGGTACATGAATTGTATATATATGTGCAGGCATGCATTTGTATACACATTTATACCTGTGTGTCCATGCATATGCAATAAGTGTGTGTGCGTGTATGATCCACGCATGTATATATCCAGATTCACATTCTTATGGAGGTCTCATCTGACCTAACCATTTCTTGACCTCTTATTTACTTATTTACATTAACATTCTCCTCAATCCAACCTTAGCTACCCAGTCGCATGGGCATACCTTAGAACTTACCAACACCTATAATTGCCCCACTTCTGAAATCACTAATTCAGATATCCCACTGTCTAACCATAATCTCTTATCCTTCTCTCTGGCATGCTCAACTACACTCAATATGCCTGCTCCTTATCTTACTAGGACCTATCTACTCTTCCCACATCCATTGGGACCCCTGCTATCTTCTCTTCCCTCAATATTCAGCTTAGATCTCCGTCTACCTTGGCAACCACTGTCTTGACGTTGTTCTTTTCATCGTATTTCTTGGGAAAATCTCCACCCTGGGTGAATCTAAATGCCTGTCTTCCACATGTCCACGGCCAGGCAGCTGAGCTCTGCTAAATAAAGTCATGCAACTGAACAGAGTGGTTCCACTATGAATTACTGTTATCAACCTCATATGGACCCTCGACACTGCCTAGAAATCCTACTATACTTCTCAAGTCAGCTCACACGTTTATTCTTTACTAAAACTATAGCAATCCTTTTCCATGTTCTGTAAACCTCCCCAAGCCTCTCATTAGTTATCAGCAAATGACTCATCTCCTACTTCATAGAGAAAAATAAAAACCATCGGATGGGAACTACTTCAACTAGCCATCACCAAATCCACAAGCCTACCTGCACCTATGTGCACCCATCCTCTCCTCCTCCCATCACAATGGAAGAGGGGACCTTTCTCCTAAAGAGAGCCAATTTCAGGAACCTGGGTTTTCTAACCCATCTCCTCTCACCGTCTCAGAGACCTCCCTTACTCATATTTTCAACCTTTCCTTCTCTAATAGTGCTTACAAACAAGCACGTCTTCTATCTTAAAACACAAAACCTGCCTCGACCCCACACTTGCCCCACCACAGCTCTTGTCCTTTCCCTCCTTCAAAGCCACATTGCTAAAAAAGTTAAAATTTTTCTATCTCCTCATTTACTTCCCAATTCACTCCACTTTGTCTCCTGTCCCTATCATGCCAGCAAGAGCTTTCGCCAAGGCCGCCGAGGTCCTGGTGCCTAGGTCTGGTGCTCATATTACAGTCTTTACATCATGTGGCTCTCTGAGCTGACCGGCCCTCTTTCTCTGAAGATGCTTTCTTTCCTTGGTTTCTGTGACACCACACTCTCCTGGTCACCTCTTCCTCTACCACTCTTTTACTCCCTTTTTTACTGTTTTACTCTCTTTAGTACGAAGAGTCAGGTGAAACTAAATTTAAGTTCTAGCTCTGCCATGTAACAATGTGAGACACTGAGCAAGTTTAATCATCACTCTGTGCCTCAGTTTTCTCAACCTTAAAATGCGAAAAATAATAGTAACTACTGTACAGGGTTGTCATGAGGATTAGGTAACATAGGTACACGAGCACAGTGTCTACCACAGTGCTGGTCCAACACAAATATAATGTGAGCCACACAGTAATTTATGAACTGAATGTCTAGTTCAAGTAAAAAAAACAGATGAAATAATTTTAATAACATATTTTATTTAAGTTAGTACAGACAAAGATTATCATTTCAACACGTAATCAATATAAAAATTATTAATGAAGTAGTTTGTATTTTTTCATACTGTGTGTAATTTACGCTTACAACACATCTCAATTCAGATGCTAAATCTTCATCAGAAATACTTAGATTTTAAAGTTAACAGTTGAAAATGTAGATTCACTAACCCAGGTGGTCCTAAATGTATGTAAAAGTTCTTCAAGAAAAATTTTAACTTACACTTAATTAAAATTAAATAAAATAAAAATTTTGTTCCTCAGTCATACCTGCTACTTTCAAGTGATTTACTGCTACAGGTGGCTAGTGGCAACTATAGGTATTCCCTGCTTTTTGAATGTTCACGTTATTCCACTTTACCTTCATGAAAGACCTACATTAGCACCTGTTTTCGCAAACTGAAAGAAATCCGAAGATTTTTTTGCTTTTACCAAAAAAAAAAAAAAAAAGGCAAAAAGCAAAATGACAAAAGAATTATACCCTCTTGAATATTTGCTCTTCGGCCAATCAAAGATACTTTCCAACAGCAAAAAAAAAAAAAAGGCAAAAAGCAAAAACAGTGTTCAGCTTTTGTTTTGCAGCAAGCTGTTATAGAGGCAGCAGCAGTGCTTTTACTACATTTTAGTATTGTTTTAGGTTTTATGTGTTGTTTGGTATGATCTGGTGGATTATTTTTGGTCTGGGAATGCTCAAAATTTTTTCCATATAAATTCATGGTAATTGCTTCTTTGCTTTATGCCATTTCGACTTACAAAAGGTTTCACAGGAATGCTCTACTTTCAGATAGCGGGGAAACCCTGTATATTAGACAACAGAGCTCTGACACAAAGTGCAGTCAAAAAATAAGAACTATTATTATTAGTGACCACGTCTCCATTTCTGACTTTTCTATCTCTTTCAAATGTTTGTATTTCTCCATGTTCTGTCCTAGGCTATCTTTTCTTCTCACCCTACACATTCCACTCCTATGGCTTTGATTATCATTCCTACACAAATAACTCCCCCAAATCTGTATCTCTTATCCAGACCTTATCCCAGAGCCCCACATCTATATATTCAACTATCTCCTCAACAGCTTCATTAGAATGCCTCGAAGGCATCTAAACCTAAAATGTTCCACACTGAATTCATCTTCTCTTCCAATCCTAAACCTTCTCCTTCTTCCATTATCTCAATAAATTCATTCCAATTCACCCAGCTGCTCAAATCATAAACCTTGGAGTCATCATGGTCTCCTCCTTCATCCTCAACCCTTACAGCCAATCAATCACCATTTACCGTCTATTGTATCGTCAGTTCTGCTATAACACTCACTTTGAATGAGAAAATCCGTTCTCATGCAACTGATGTATTAGGGAACAATTTAGCAATAAGGTAAATTTTGCATTTGTTTTTGTGTGATTCTGTCCATAAGCAATACCAGATAAACACAGGAAACTAACTATACCCTACTGAACAGAGCTGTGTAATATATAAAATGCACACATGCATGCATACAACCTCAAACATATACCAGCTACCCAGATCACCACATGTGTTATAAGCCACGTTCATCTGGTTAAAACTTTCCATCGAATTCCAGAGAATTCTCCTTCCATGTCACAATAACTCACAAGCTACAATCCTTCTCATGCCCATTTCAATAAGCAAACTTCAGGTAGAGTGCCACATTTATTGAAGTATTTATGTATTTCTTAACCATTTAACATGTATAAAATTATGTTACCATTTATATTAGATCCCTATCTTTTTTATGTGTCACTGATGAAGTTTGAGTATTGTGCTCCTAATGCCATTTTTATTACAACTTTCCATAGCATGGTGATTTTTAGGGACATATATGTTGCATTATAGCAGAACAACTGAGTGTATCATTTAACATTCTAGAATTGGTCCAGTTCTGTACATTTCCACTGCTATTAATCTAATCTGTGGTTCTCATGCTAGGATATAGTACCTCTCTACTCCTACCCATCTAGGCCATTAGAAAGGTATGTATATATGGGGAGAAGGGACATTTTTGATTGTCACAATGACTTGGAAAGGGTGACTATTGGCATTCAATGAACAGGGGCCAGGGATGCTACAAGTTCAGCGATGTTGCTCACACAACGATTTCTCCCATCCGAACATGCCAACTGCACCCTAATTAAGAAAAACCAGTACTGGTCCCCTATATCTACTCTTAGCTCTCTCTACCCTGAAGCCAGAGAGAGCTTTTTCAAAGTGCAAATCTGATGATGCTTCTCCTATGTTTAGTACCCTTTAGTAGTAGCTTCCTTTTACCCTAAGGATAAAAATCAAAATCTGAAGTGTGGTCTATAAGCTCCTGCTTTCCCCTCCACCTTCATCTCATGTCACTCTTCTCTCTTCCCCACATCCACCGTGCTTCATGCAGTCATTACATTTAACAAGTAATGATTAAATATCTACTGTGCGCCAGGAACTATTCAAAGCGATGGTGACAAAACAGTGAACAAAAGAGACAAAAATTCTCTGCTCTCATGGAACTTACATTCTAGTTCCATGAAGCTGCCAGGCTTTTCACCTCAGGGCCTTGCCACATGCTTATTCATCCTTCAACTCCTATTCATCCTTCAGATCTCGACTTGGCCACCCTTCCTCAGAAAACCATTCTTCGACCCCGTCCCACTAGGTCAGGTCCTCTGATGAAACAAAACCATGACTGAATTTTTTTTAGTATTACAACACAACTGAAATTATTTAATATCCATCTTTTCTGTTATATCTCCTGGGCCTAGCACAGTACCTGGAAACTCAGAAGAAACTCAATATTTGTTTATTGATAAAGATGAGTGTTTCTATATGTGCGTGTGTCTTTAGACTTTGTGAATATGTATGTATAAATATATTCATGTTTGTGTATAATTTCATATATTTCTGCAGGTGACTGTGTATATACAAGTATGCATATATGGGTATCTACATACAATTTTGGGTATGCCCACTTGGGTATGTTCATTCACATGTCTAAATGTGTGCATATTTATGCATGTGTATGTGTGTGTGGGTATGTGTATTCTTCTGGCCCCTCAGTGACAGCTGTGACCTCATGGAGGGAGCTGGGAGCAGAGCCGCAAGTCTTCTCTAAGCTGGCAGTTCAATAGGAATATAAGATCATTTGATGACACTCCAAATGTCAGCAAACATTGGCTTGCTCCACTCTGCTACAGGGGAAGTAGATGGAGGCAGGAGATGTAGAAACCTGGTCATTGAAAAGCTGCTCTTGTCTACAGCCACGCCACCCTGAACAAGCCCGATCCTGTCTAATCTTGGAAGCTAAGCAGGGTCAAGCCTGGTTAGTACTTGGATGGGAGACTACCTAGGAAGACCAGGTGCTGTAGGCATAAAAAATAAGGGATTGTAAACTGACCTTGCAATCTGTGAGGTCAACTAAGGGTTGCCTCACCAAAAAAAAAAAAAAAAAAAGGAAAGAAAAGCTGCACTTTCCTGATGCAACTCACACCATTTCTGAACAGGAGAGGGCAGCTGAAAAACAACATTTTGCCTCTTCTCAGAATAGAAGACTTAGGAAATGGGGATGATAAATTCAGTCCCAGTTACTCATACACTAGGCAGGTCTAGGAGGCCAAGCAGACCAAGACCCTCTCCACCTTTTTTCATGGGGCAAAGCTCTGTAGGGGATTTGAGGAGGAGAGAAGGAAGGAAAGAAGGACAAAGTAAGATCAAAGACAAGGGAGGACCCTATAGACAGTCAAGGGATAGGCCACACATGAAGAAAGAAGGCATGGCATTAGGCTTTTGCACAATACTTCCACAACCTTGACAATGACCTCTCGGGCTTTGCTATTATTGTTACTCTTTTTAAGGGAACAGGAAGCTTTGTGCAGCCTGCACCAAGGTCACGTAGTAATAAGGTCAGAAAGATTACCATGTCCCTGGACCTCCAGGGCCCTGCAGTTGAATGGCTGCTGGCAAGGACTGGACTAAAATCTGGAATTAAGACATCTATCTATCTTGCGCCTTCAAGCACAGCTGGAACATGATATGGCTGGAGCACCAAAAGGAAGGAGTTAGACCCCTTATGGTTCCTAGACCTGCTCAGTTTATCTCCCAAGAGGCAACCGCAAGGCCAACTAGGAATAGAGTCCTCAGTTTCCCCTTGTGCCCATTCCCCCTCTAAGGCTCAGCACAGTCTGGCAGACAACCAAGCTAAATAGGCTCAGGACAGCCCGCCTCTACCCCCAGTTGCACCAAGGTAGCCCTGAGTGGCAATGTTACCACATGGGTCGGCTGCTTTCCTGCCTTTCTGCCAACAAACCTAGAGGCAGGGAGCTATCCATATACCAAAAAGTCTAGTGAACTTCACAGAGCAATTGTTCATGGTCAGCGCCTGCCTCGCCTGGCCGGGCCTTCACATTGCATTTGCTGAGGCCAGCGAGCAGCCTCAGATGCACTCTGACAGCTCGCACGCCGTCTTCTAGGAGCACAGGCCTAGCCACACCCGCTCGAGCAGCACTGCCAAGTCCCGTGTGAGAGGGTCTCAATGGAGCCAGCTCTCAAAGACCAGCCAGCCAGCCAGCAGTCATTCCTGAGCACATACACTGTACCTAGCCCTGAAATGGCCATCAGGGACGTAGAAAGGAACCGAACTCAGTCTGTGTTCCAGATGGACATGTCCATAAGGAAACATACACAGACTCCATTTCAACACTCTAAGATCCGAAGTGTCGAGGAGCCTAAAGGCAAGAGACTGACAGTTAAGCTTCTCAGTAGAGTGATACCTGAGCTGAATCTTCAAGGAGAAAGAATATGCCTGATGAAGATGACTGGGGTACACTTCAGAGAGAGGTAAGGCCACACACAGGCCACGGCCCGAAGGTAAGACAGAACCTGGCCTCCTCAGCCAAAGATGGCAGGTAGGAAGTAGCTGTTGTTCAGGTGCACGAGAGATAAGTAGGAGAAGTGGGCAGGGGTCAAAGTCCAAACGAGCCAGAGTGCAGAGGACCTGCATACCAGGGGAAAGCAAGGAGTTCACAAATATTGCCACAAAGAATGGACGCCCTGAAATCTATGAGAAAAGTCCAAGGTCATTCTCTCCCACTGTTACTCCATATGCTCGCTTAGCTCCAGTCCCACATACACCAAAGGGATACTGCTCCCCCTGCCTAGAAAGCCTTCTCTCCTTCTCAGATCCATATCTTGCCTCCCTTGAACATGCCCAGTTTAAGACTAAAATACTTACAATCCTAGCCTGATCCTCCAATAATCTATCCCTTCTCTGAGCTCCCTGGGAGCCACTACTACTGACCAGTGGTATGTATGGGGTTCCTGAGGATGCTTGAGGGCTGTTGATCTTATGTCAGATGGATTTATGGGGATGAGCCTCCCTAGTGAATTGGGCCTCCTGGAGCAAGAATCCCACCAAAACGGAGATCTGGGGAGTCTATTCCTATACCTCCTTTCTTCTGCTCACCTAGGAAGTACAGCACACACTAGATAAGGACAGTTTTATGGGTAATTCACCCTCTGCCAGGGCCCACAGCCTCAACCCACTCCCCTGGTGCCTGGTGCTGCATTAGTGCTAGTGTCCTCCATTATGCTCAAAGGGAATGGGCCCTAGTTTCCACAGCCCTTCTCATGCAAGCAAGGATGTGCTGTGGCTAGGCAGGACCATAGCCAGCCTCAACCAACTCTACCTCCTAACCAGAAAAAGATACCAGGGCCAGTCAAGAGGGTCAGAGGCCACACTCATGATCACATTAAAGGAGGATACTTTCCCGGAGGCTCAGCTAGCACCACATCTCTTTTAGAGGTAATGCAGCTTAGCGTAGAAATTTAGCTCAGAGATCCAGTAAGAATTTGGAAAACCCCCTGAATTGGGACTTTTCTGGACATCTGGCTGACACAAAGTAGGGAAGTATTATACCCCACCCAAAAGCCTGGTCCCCAAGCTCCCCACTCCTGGAAATAACCACAATCTTCTAGTGCATATTAGCTAGGGAAGAGGAAAGAGGGAAGTTGAGAAAAAAGGAGAACAAAAAAGAAAAGGAAAGAGATGAACAACAAAAAGAACAGAACAGAAATAAAAAAAGACAGCAAGGGAAGGGAGACCTGAGGCACAGGAGGACCAGAGGAAGCACCCAAGTGTGGCTAAGACACAGTACCTTTTTCAGATTAATCCACTGCTTGAAGTAATCTGCCACTGGCAAGCCCAAGTACTGGCACTGGCCTGGGAGCCTACAAGAAAGGGAAGAGAGAACAAGTTGGGCACAACCATGTCCCAGGTACGGAGTCTTAAGCTAGGAAATCCAGTAGAGTCCATAGAACAAACAGACCTCAAAAGGCCAATCCATTAGCCATGGGTCCCGCCCCACCCAAGAAAGGCACCCCGACTCCAGCACCCTGGACACTACACTCCAGATCCAGCCCTCAGATCCAGATGTGAGAATCTTAAGACTCTATTCGAAATAATATCTACAATTTTTTGATTGCCTACAATATATTAAGTATCTTATTTAAATTTTCACATTACTCTTCAGACTGCTACTGTGAGCTAGGTACTATGGCCTACATTTTACAGATGAGAAAATGAGATTCAGAGGGGTTACACCTAAGGTCCCACAGATAAAAAACGATAGTGCCAAGAACTGAACCCAAGCCTGTGTCACTCCAAAGCCTTTGTTCTTTCCAGTGCACTAGTTTGTTATTACTATTTTGTTATAGCAGAGAGGCAGAGATGAAAGACAAGAGGGGAGAGAGAAAGAGAATGTGATTTAGAGATAGTTGGGCAGGGGCTTCGGTTCTCATTTAAGTCTCTAGCAACAGGCTTTCTGTAGATAGAGAAGAGACCATGCAGGTAGATAAGAAGGGGTCAGAATTTAAACCAAGAATCTGTTCTCATTTTTTCTTTAAATTAGAACTTATAACTATCTCCCCTTCTAGCTGATAATGTCATTTCACCCACACAAATCCATTCACCCAAACATTTACTGACGTTTAATAAGAGTCGGGCACTTAGGACTCAAAAAGTAAGACTTAACTCCTGCTGGTAAGGGGCTCACAGTTTGTTCAGTGGAACGGACAATAAAAGAAATAGACAAAAGAGCATTAAGTTAGAGCACTGAGGTACACGGAAGGATGAAAGAAGATACTAGGAGTATCAGCTGGGGAAGATGATAGTTTTCTTGCTAAGAGAAGAGCTTGGCCACAGGCAATGGAGTATGGCTGAAGAGTTGTGATTTACGAAGACTGTTCTGAGGCAACAAAAATAAAGCATTAAAAAAGCTGGGTAGTAGTCAGGAGACTAGACAGTAGTGGTAGAGACAGAGAGCAAGCAACAGATATTGGAGATGTAAAGAAGGACGTGGTGACCAAAAGGGATGTGGGGCCCAGTGAGAGAAAGTGATAGAACCCAATTCAAAAGGTTGTGGCTTGCCTTAACTTCATGCTACTCACAGATATAAAGAAAGAGGCCGGGGCGGAGAGAGCATATTTGACATCCAGAGCCGACCAACATTGAGTCAATTTTATTATTATTTTTAAATTCTCTACATACAGTGTATTTTCTTTCTGCCCAAACCACTGCCTCACCCCTGGTATACCACTTGAAGGAGGCATGAGTTTGGGAATGCAGTTTTAAATAGATGCCTGACACATGGTAAGCACTCAGTATCTGTTGAGTGTGAGGTACCTAGGAGACATATGGGATGATATCTAAGGGGCAGCTGGAAATCCAGATTTGAAGAGAGGTCTGGACTGCGAATATAAAATACCAAGTCATCTATATAATTTAAGTTAAATTAAAGTCATGAGAATAGATAAGATCACCTGGGAAGAGTATGGAATGAGAAGAGCAGAGGGCCCACGTCTCATAAGTTTTACTGAGCTAAAATGAAATCAGGCCACCCCATCAGACCATTAGCACACAGAAGAAACTCACTACTTCATGCAGCAGCCAGCTCTAATTTTGGACTCCTTCAATTCTTAGAACATCCTTCTTTAGTACTAAACTAAGATCTGTCTCCGTGTAACTTCCACCCGTGAGTCTGAAGTATGTCTTTAGAAATTACAGAGAATGAGACTTCCATCTCTTCCTTGCAGAACCCTCTCAAGATCTGAGGGCTCAAGAAGTTTCCCCCAGAGTTCCCTTCTCTAGGTCGCATACCTTCAGCTCCTTCAAGAACTCCACAGGAGATAATGTTCCTTGAGTCAGGACTCATCCGACCCATCCCCATTCCCAGAGGGCAGGACTTCTGGACCCTTTTCAAGGCATTGGTTACCCAAGGTCACACATGCTCTTTTGACCCCACTTCACAACCCCCGTGGTCAACCTAAACGACAGTGAAAGCAAGTTTCCCCTTTCTGGACTCCTATATATAACTGATTTTTGAACTTAAAATGCAAGTCATTAGTGTCAAATGCCATAGTGGTCAAGCCAGATGTGAGCTGAGGAAAACCCAATGAATTTAGAGTCAGTGGGCTGGTGAGAGCAGAAGGCAGCCTGCAACATGTTTAAGAGTGAGTAAGAGATAAGAAAGTGGAGATCACAGCGCAGACTTCTTTTTTTAAAGAAGCATGGCAATGAGAATTCATTTGAGATGACAGATTCCACCCCAGAAAGTTTCAGAACAGTCCGGTCCTCCCTCCATTACTCTTCAATTATTTGACAGACTCTAATAGGGAGTTGATCTCCATGTTTCAAGCAGTACAGTAAGGATTTACTTCTCTAAGACCTGAGATATCTTACCCGAAAGAAAGGTTCCTTTCAAACACCCAGGTGGCAAAGTGACATTAACTACAACCAGTCAATATCTTGAAAGGGAAATTCTGGCTGAGGCAAAGATGATGAAGGGGTATCTATGTAGGATATGCCTTGGGAACCAGGGACCAAGAATATAAGAAAGTCAAGCAAGGTTTTGAAGGATGAAAGGTAGCCTTAGGAGCTAGAATGTGGTTGCCTAAGAAGCAGAACTGTAGTATTTGGATAATTTTGTTGCCTTCAATTTTTCTTTCATGTTCTTTAACCTTGGTGTTCATGAAAATGCTTGCTGAGCTCAGCTATTTTTGAAAAATCCCATTAGGGCCTGTGAGTGAAGGGGTCACTAGAAGCAGCAGAATCTACAAAGGACTAGGTCAGGGGGACTGGCCAGCAAAAGGCAGGGGTCTTGGGGTGCCTATATCATTCTCCCTTAGCGCCAACCCTGGCACTCCGATTCTTTTAGTTGACACAGGCCAGGAGTCCTATTGTCTGTGGCTAGCCCTGAGGAAGAGGGAGGCTCCCTCTTCAGCAAAATTTCAAAGGTAGACATCAGCTGTCGACATTTCTACCCAAGTAGAAAGGGTCTAGCTCCATGCCTAGAACCATGCCTGTTCCTCTTGGAGGTTGACCTATACCAGAGGGGCCACTTCGAGAGAGGACCAGACAGACAGACTGTCGGGTTGGGTACTTAGCCTCAGATATGGCTCAGTGGCAATAATGAATGCTGTCTATACTCCATGGCTGACTGAAGCAAAGGAGAATGGGACTATCATTCCCACTCAGGGCTCCAGTTATCTGCATGTACACATGCCATTTGCAGACTCAAAAGGATTGTGGTTGTGGAGTCCTCTAGCCTGTGGGTGGTCCTAGCCCTGTGAGTCCAACATACAAGCACTACAATGTAGCAGGGCCCAGGCCCATCTTCACGACACAGAGCCAAATACCAGAACTTAAAATTCCAGGTGCCTCATAGGAAGACAGCTACATATTTCTATGACAGAACCCTATCCCAGCTTAGAATGCACCAAGAGAATAACCCTGAGGAAGGTGGGTTAGAGTAGTCATCATCCCCTACATAAAAGAGGAAACAGGCCCAGAGAAGAAAAAGGATTTGCTTGAACATAAAACAAACCAAGAGCAGAACCAGAAATAGAATCTAAGTCTTCTGACTATACAAGGAGTCAGTCATGTAGATGCACTCAGAGCTCCTTAGAGTCTCTAGGAAGGCAAAGTCTAGGGCCTTAGAGAAGTAGGTAGCATGACAGTGACTGCTCAAGGTCACACGAAGGTCCAAGGTTCTTAGGATCCTACAGGTAGGGTCAGCAGGTATCAGTGGGTACATAGTTCCACTAATTTGGAAAGGAAAAAACCAAAAGTCCCCCTGGCACAAAGGGTCTGAATGCTGTGAGTTCCTACCAGATACTGATCCCAAGAAAAGAGCCACTGGCAGTGGGCCCTGGACTAGCCTGCGGGCATGAACGTGCAAGCAGGTTTATGGTGCCCAGGTCTCCATGCAGCTGGAATCACTGGGCACAAAGCTCCTCAACTGCCCAAACATCATCTGGCCATACTTATTACTGTTGCCCAATGAAATTTTATGCACCAAGTCCACAGGTGTGATTTCCCCTTCTTTATGAGGGTCGGAATGACATCACTGATAGCCAATAGAAAAGAACCAATTATGTCCAGGCCATAAAAAGAATGGGTTTTTTTCAACCAAATCAAAACTTCCTTCAGCTTCATGAATGCAAGGGGCCCCCTTTAAGGAAGGGTCCCCCATTCCTGCCTGTGGGCTCTAAACTGAGCGATATCATCACTTTCCAAATACTGGGGCCTAGGGCCAGAAAGGGGCCCCGTCTTTGGCATTTACCATGTGGCCCTGCTTTTATCACACTGGCCCCCCAGGGTCATCTGAAGAGAACATCAAACCCTACCCTGATGCTTCCCCCTGGACAGGCTCCTTGCTACTCCATCCAGGGAGAAGTTAGAAAATATTGGGTACTCCTCAAGTTCCCTTATTACTCCTTTTAAATAACAGAACAGAAAGCAGAGAGCCCTCCTTGCTTAGAAAAAAAGAGAACAGTATGGAAGGAACAGGGGTGTGAGAAACTGCATCCCCCAACAAGCATACAGCACAAAGCAAAAGGAGCCGGGCCTTCCCCACCCACCCCTCATCCAGCCCCACCACCTGCAGCCCAGCACTGGGGCTGGGCCCAGACAGCCCTGATGGCAAACAGGTGTGACTAGTTGGGCGTCAGCCAAGGCAGGAGACTAGCTCATTAAGGGAACACCACCCTCGCTAATGGGCATGGGCAGGATGAAGCCATTGTGAGCAGGAGCTTAGCTTTGAAGATTAGGTGAAGCAGAGCTGGGGGCTCTGCTGGAACTGCTAGTCTTGAGTCGAGGAGGCCAGCAGCATCCATGGAGGTCTGACAGACTGGCAGACTCTGACAGCCAGGACCAGCAGGAGAGCAGGCACCAGTGCTAGGAAAGGTCACAGACACTACTCCTTCTGTGCTTTTTTCTGCAAGTCTTAGGGGCAACCCCAAATCAGGAAGATGCATGCCACTCACTTTTAGTAGACTCGAGCCCTTAAAGAGGAGGTGGTCAGCCAAATTTGGAGCCATATTTGACCCCTTTCTGCCTCCTGGACCCAGACCTTAGAGTGATGTAGGCTATCAGTTCTGGTGTCCAAAAGCTCTACGACATGCACATACTTACCCCATCTGACATGCAGAGAAAGGAAAGTGTTGAGGAGCAAAGGTGAAGAGCAGGGAGAAAGGCTCTGTCTTCTTCAAAATCACAGCTGGACAATGGAGGCACAGTAAGCCTAGCCTGGGGAAGGAGTTGGCCAGTAGACCCAGCCACCCAGATGAAACCTCCCACCAAGGGGACACCTATGGGGCAGGGGAGTGGGTTTCCATGCAGTCTCTCTACTTGCTCACTTCAATACAAACACTCCCACAGAATGTTGTTGCTGGCTATCCTACATATCAGAACTGCCACAATTCCAAGGCTGCTCCCGAAGTCCTGAGGCTGAGCCTCAAAAAAGTTTCCACTCCCACTGGGTCCCAGTCTGGGAGTCCTACCTAGTTAGAACCTCCACAGTGGCAGGATATGAGTCTGCATCCAGCGCTGGCAGGCTACCCCAGCCAAAGCTGCACTGAGCTGGGGACACAGCCCTTTGTCTCTCCTGTTTCCGTTCCTCCACCCAGAGGAGATAAACAGACCCAAGTGATAAACGGCCCGCCTTTCACGATCACTTTTCCTCAAGTTGAGGAGAGTAGCTGGTGATGGATGGACTGGAATTTGGTTATCAGGAAGGGCTGTCAGCCAGAGGTGCCTATCTCCTCCCCCACTACGCAGGGCATCATTACACTGTGGCATCGAGGTAAAATATGAGCAAGGGGAGGGAAAGGAGAAAGAGGGAAGGCTGGGCTTCCACACGGAGCAAATTGAGCAACAATGAGAGCAGGCACGAGGCTGGGACGTTAGTTATCTGCCCGTGACACCTTTTATCTCTACACAAATTGGTCCTTCCTCCCCCACTGCAGCCTCTTATACAAACAGAGGCAGGCACAATGTGTCACCATTGCAATAGCGTAGCAATTTAACCTGAATTAGTGAGGGGGTCAAGCCAGGAAATAGGGGTTTCTCATTTCAACAGGTTCCTTAGTCTCTGCTCTGAATCAGCACACTGTGGGGAGGAGGGTGGAGAGAAAGCAGACTCATAATTGAATTCACCCACTTGGCCACTGCTGATGTATAAAAAATTAATGCTTGCACTTCCTACTTATCAAAGCCAGTTAGTTTCCATCTCACCTCAGAGATGCGCCATGGCAGAAGACATGGCCCAGGCCTCCCTCGGCAGGCCAAGCACCCAACGCTTTCAGCCAGTTCAGGACTGGCAAGAACAGGAAAGGAAAGAAAGGTGCTGCTCAGAGACAGAAGCCCCATGCCAGCAATCTCTTCTAGAAGCCTATAGGACACAGTGCAGGGTAAGGAATAGGATGGGGGCAAAGGAGAGTGTAGGAAGCAATTACATTAAAGACAATCCTGGACAGCTTGAGAATACACTTGAGTCTACAGGCAGAAAAGGCATCAGGCTTCACCCTCCCCGGAAGCCGTCCAGAATGATTTTGCCAGTAACCCCCTCGCCAGACACACTCACACACTGACACCCACCCACACACAATGCTGTGTAGAAACTGGGGAAGCCAATGGCAACACTGATGGCACTGACAAGGCTAAAAGAGCAGGGAGCGGAAGAGCCTCCCCAGTGACTTCTCCATTGCAGAGCCTGGGGCTAGAAGGGCCCCTGATGGGGGGCAGGGTTTGGGAGGGAGAGTGCAGTACAACCCCCACCCAGCACATGGCTCTGCCACTCGAAGAGACAACTTGGTCAAGTGACCATGTGTCCTTAGGCAGGTTACATCACCTCCATGCCCTGCTCTGTGAAGGTTAAAGGAGCCAGCCAAGGGAAACATAGTGTATAAATTTAAGTGCTCGCTGAGGGATTCTGGCTATCAGGAGGTCAGCTGAGACCAAACCTGCAACGGCCTTTGGAGATGCTTCCAGGCCACCTGCACTGGGAAGACAGTGCCTTAATCAGGAAAAGGACACTGGAGAAATTTTGCGGAGGACAAGAGACAAAGGGGAAGTTCCAGAACCACTCAACAGATGCAAAAATGAATTTCAAGATGGTTGGGGGTGAGGGGAGGAGTTGTGGATGGAGGAGGCACCCTGGGATTCATTCTCCAAATCCAAAGCATTAGCAGGCACATACCAGGGAACAAAAGCCAATGCCTCAGTTTAGACAAAAAAATAGGAGAACCTTCCACCTCAAATGCCACCACATATTTACAAGTATCACTGAGACCTGGGACCCTCAGTGGGTAGTGGCCAAACAAGCCGGATTCCTATACTCAGGTAAGCTTCCAGGCCCACCCAGAAGATAACCACAGCATGAAACACAACGATCACTCCAGGAGAGACTACTGAGAAAGGGCCATCCCATTTCTGGTGATAGGAGGGCAACGGTGGGGGGCACTTACAAGACTCAGTCCTGTTTGCTTGAACATCTCCCCCCACCCTCAATCCCCACCATCCTTCCATTCTTCTCTGCCTGCCCACAGTCCTGAGAGAATGCATCGCAGACTTCTCAGCCCACTTTGCCCCACACTTGCCCCCATCCTCTGGGACGGCTGCAGGTTACAATTCCAACCACAGGCTTCAGAAAGATGATACACTTGCTGGAGCCTGCAAAGGGTCAGGAGAGAGTACTGTTTGAAATACCAGTGTGACAGCTGGCTCCTTGTCTGTCTCTTCCTCCCCTACCCCCCTCCCCAAACTTGTCATGGTACAAGAAGTCTATAAGCAGCCCATCAGCTTTAAATATCAGTGTGCGTGAAGCAGGAGCACGAGAGCGAGGGAGTGAGAAGCAGACAGCGAGCGCCTCTGTCGCCACTGCCTGTCAGGGAACACTAATGAATTTCACCATCAGCAGCCATGCTTCAGATTGGGGGTGGGGGTGAGGTGGGTGGGGGTAGTTTTCTAGGGAGAACTCTCTCAGTATTAAAAGATCTTTTCCCAAAGCCCTGGTAATACATGTCATTGCAGAGGGCCTGCCACTGGGACTTCAAGGCAAGGGAGTGGTCAGGACGAGCCCTCAGGTCTTCCCAAACAGGAAAGGAAGTGCAAGTGTGAGCCTGGAAGGAGCCGGCTGAGGCACACAATTAGAACCCTGACCACCATCATCCATGCTCATTCATAATGGCCTATAATGCTTGGTTTGGAGGACTAGGACAAGAAGGAAGGGCCTCAGGCAGGGGAAGATTACCAGCTGTGCCTTCCCTGCCAGACTTACTAACCACGCCACTTCCCATCAATTTCAGCCAACTCACATCACAGACAGGCAGGGGGCTCTGGACCTAGGGAAGGTGGGGTAAAGAAACTCTGGCACCAGTCCCAAAGGAAGCTTCCTCCCCTGACAGACGTCAGGAGCCAGAGCTTATTATAATCTTCATTTTATAGATGAGGAAATGGTGGTTGAGAGTAGTAATGTGACCTTCCCAAGATCTTACAAGTAGTAGGTAGTGGAGCCACCAGGACTTGAACCCAAGTCTCTTAATTCTTAATAAAGGCCCTGCTCTTTCCACAGTATCATGCGGCTTCTCTGAAGAAGGGCTGATCACCTCACTGTCTCCTATATGTCCTCTACTTCCAGGCCCTGCCCTTCCCCTCCATTCCCTTCCACTAGTACACATGTACCTCTGGTCTGGCATGGGCCACAGCTGCCATGTAGCACAGAGCTGGGCTCCAGGCCAAGGTGGACTCAGACTGGCAGAGAAAGGCCTGGGAGTGAGCCAGGCCATCACCTGGGAGTCTCCAGAGCTCAGAGGGCATGGTTGCAGGCATACGTCTTCCCTTGGGTGCCCTCTGCACAGCTCTGATCAGCAGTGTCTGATCTGGCAGTGACCTGCTATGCAGGGGGCAAATGACATTTAATTTCCTCTCGGTTTCCCTATGGTACAGACAAAAGGCCGTCACCTGCGCCTGGGTCTGGCAGCACAGCTGGAAGTGTTCCCAGACATGCTGCTCTGGAGAGTTCCCAAACAGAAACCAGAACACAGGCGAGTGCAGAGGGATGCCCCATAGGCCAGTCTGCCAGTCTTCCCAGAGAAAAGCAGCCCCCAATCCCCATTGCCAAGCAGTTGCTCGAAGCCTCCAAAAGGCTCTTTGTATGTATGTAGCACCTCTCTGCTCTACTGCTTGTTGGCCCATTTGCCAACTACTATATCTACTCCCATTTCTCTCACGTGGAGTCCACATGAATAACCACGCGAAGCACACAGTGTCACAAACACCCTGTGGAACAGTATAACATGCACCTATCCAGTGCCACAAATACCCCAGGAAATCAAATATCTCCTCAAATCCTCTCTAATGAAACAAGACAAGTGCCTCTCCAGGGGCCCTCCCAGGGCAATTCTTCCAGGGAAAGGACACAATGTGCCACCTGTTGTGACGGTGGGGTGTTGGAGCTGCCACCAGGACCTGGCCAGAGCTCTCTTTCCCTGATGAAATGGTAGAGGCCCCAGGAGACAGCAGGAAGTGGGGAAGGGAAAGGAGAGTGAGCGGGTGACGGGGGGGTTTCCAGGGCACTTTGGTCAGTGTCTCAGCTGATGAGCTTTTCTCTTTTCAGCCAGGAAAATCAGGAGCACCTTAGCAGTTTACTGTCTCCAAGATACCTCACTCATTCCCTACCTCGGTCTCCACTGGCCTGTGGCCATCTTGACCCTTTGCCTGGGCTGCCTTTGTGTGGCCTACAATGCCCTCTGGAGGCTCTGCGGAGAGGCATCCTGCAAGTGTTCAGAATCTGGGATGCATGTGACCTCTGCCCCAATACACTCAAGAACACACTTGTTCCCCTGACCTCCTGGCTGATCTCCTCTGCCCTGATCCCAGCTCTCCTCAATCCTTCAAGATGTGTGAGCACGTGGCCTACACAGAGTCACACTTTTGGGTGGGCATTAGAATAGGCTAGTGGTTTTTAAACTGTGCTCCGTGGAGCTCTAGGGTTCTAGTGGGGCACCAGGCTACTTTGTGAACTGGGGGAGGAGAAAGAATGGGCTGGTCCTTGTCCCAGCTTCAACCAGAACAGCTCAACTTTTAGAAATTTTGTAGTATTGGGCTTTCTTTAATATATATATTTTTAAAGTTTACTGCTAAAAATAATACTACCCACTCAGTCTCTCTACTGTGCTCCTCTGGGTTCTCACGGCATTCGTTTTGTTTCTTTTGCATAGCATTCTCACAGTCTATCTCGTTTAGCCTGTAATTAGTTATGCATGTGCTGCTCCTTCTGTCCTGATCACCTGACGGTCCCTACAGTCCCCAGCACAGTCCTTACTGGACCCAGAGCAGCTCTCAACAGGGGCTAACTTCAGGCTACTGCTAGAATGCCAGTGCTTCCAGGATACGCAGTTGTTAGCGCCTCCAGTGGCAGTTTCCAACAGCATTCCTTGCGAGAGAGGAGCTGCAGTGGGGGGCAAATGACATTTACAAGCAGGTCCTAGCGAAGATGTGTGGAACACACACTCTTAAATCAACAAATGGGGCACACCTGCTACCATCAGCAATCACCTAAGTCGACCTCCAGGGGACCAAAGAGACTTTTACATTTAGCCAATCTTTGGGCAAAATATAGCATATTCCAAAAGGAAATGTCATTCATTAGAACTTTCTAAACCCTGTATGTGGGACCATGGGAACACAGGATGATGCTCCTCAATTGTGTGCTCCAGGGTCTGCCCCCTGTAGAGGAATCGCTAGGCCTGGAAATGGGTGAAGCCCCTTAGCCCCATCAACCAAGCCCACTGTCTGGACCTCCTTCTCTGGCCAGCTTTGGGGAGGGGGTAGTGGGTAGGCAGGGGATTGTGCTCCTGCTAGCTAAAGCCACTTGTTAATAGGCCCTAGATTCCCTTATCCCTGGGGAAAGGAGGATAGCAATGAGCCCTCCACCCCCACCCCATACACACAGGCCTCCCAGCAGGGCCAGGGAGCACAGCCATTAGTGTGTGCCTCAGCAGACAATGGGGAGGAGAAGTCTCCAGAGCAAAGGACAACTGCAGCAATTAGAATGCAGGGAGGTTCAGAAGCTATTTAACTGGGTGACCCCTGAGGTCGTTGCATCTGACTCCCATCCCTGGATAAATATTGTATGAGGGGGGGAGGCGAGCGAGGGAGCCATCGGAGTGCTGCTCCTCCTTCCACTCCTTTCCCCACCCCGCACGGCTGCCTCCAGCCACACACACCAGAACATTATTTACAGCCTTGACAGTCAAAGCAATCACTCTGCTAACCAAGAGGGAATGGACAAAGTCGACTTACCAAAAATTAACTATGGCAATTGAAGAAGAAACCAGGACTGGTGGGGGAAGGGAGCTGAGACAACATCGAGATACAAGGCTTCTCCTACATTCTGGGTCACACTGGAGCAAATACTGTCACCCTAAAACCACTGGCAGATAAAGCTGGTCCTAACTGGCAGAGAGTAATCAGAAACAGGGCATGCTGCTGCCTTTTGGGGGTCCTGTAATGGAAAAACTCCTGGATCTTATCACTACCCAGGTGTTCTCTAGTAAAGACGGGAGTCCTAGCTACCTTTCCAGAGGAAGCAGGACTAGCCACATGCCACTTATCCAGCTGGTCCCTTAGCTGACCTAGTGGGGAAAAAGCAGGAAAGTCAGAGCAGAAAGGGGTCAGGGTGGGGGAAGAAGTGGAGAGTGTTTGAGTGCGGGCTATGCCTCAGCCCCCACATTGCTGCTCCTCCAGTCCTGCTCTAATGCACCCTGACATGCCTCTGAAGACAGAGAGCTGTTTGCAGTCAGCACCGTGATTTGTTAGTAATTATTTCCATGGTGTCACATTGCTGTCACTCTGTTAACAAAGAGACAGGCTGCCTCAGGCTGCCTGCAAGAAAGAATCGCAGAGAAAAAGGCCTGTCAGGCTCTCGGGATTCTCTGGGCTGGCTGGCTTTCTTTCCCAAACCAACATCCTTGAGGGCTTTGGAAGAAACAGTTTTACGGAACTAACAAGTCTGAGTCGTGTCACCCTTTAGCCAGGGACACTGAGAATTGATCCCACCCACTCACAGCCACCTTCTCAAAGACCTACAGAGCTAAGCCCCAGAGTCCATGGATTACTGAGCCATGGGCCACTATGCCAGCCAAAGCCTTGAGTTCCCTGGCCTTCACCTTCCAAGACTCCTGCTCCCTGACTTCCTCACTGGGGTGTTCACAGCCTCTCATGTGCTCTTAGGAGCCTGACAAAAGAAATCTATTTCAGAGCACACTGAAGCAGCCGCCCCGCTGGCATGGATGGTGGTTAGGGAGAACATGATGGCAGGGCACCTTCCTTCCTTGAATCTGCCAGCCACAATTCAGGATCAAAGCTGCACAGGTGCCAACGCCCCTATAGCCTCCAGGTGCCTGCACATCTGCAAGGAGATCCCCACAGCGTTGTCCTATCGTTCCCAGTGTCTGAATCACAGCATCCACACTTGGAGAACTGGTGCTTTGCTTTAGGACAAAGTAATGTTTCCATTACCCTGGCTGGGAATTAGAGGACAGATTGGCAAGCGCTGACAAAACAGAGGTCGCTCACTCACAGGCGTGGAAAGTTGAAGATTAATTCTCTCCTTTCACAGAGGGAATCAGACTGCTGGGTAGTGGGAGGGAAGCACCAATACTCAGAAACCCTTTCACTGCCAGGTAGCAGCAGCAGAAAAGGGAGACCAAAGCCCACAAGCCCTAGAGGCCCTGTCAAGGTGGCAAGTGCCACTGCCACCTAGTTCCTGCAAAATCTCACAGGACAGAGGAACCTGGACAAGACTGGCCCTGGGGTCCAAAAGGCAAAAGGCAGTGCTAGCTGCATTCACTGAAATGTAAACTCCATTGAAAGGAGGATGTTTTGGAAGTTTTAGCTCTTTGTTCACTGTTCTAACCTCAATACCTAGAACAGTGCAAGGCATATAATGAGTATTCAAAAAACATCTTCTGAAAGAATAAATGAGTCAGTATGTCTCAAAGCCCACTTCCAGAGGCCTGGGGCAAGCCTTTCCCTATCACAGGAGTTCAGAGAAGAAGGAAGCCAGTGCGGATTCCAGAAGAGACAGGAAAGAACAAGTGTCCAAGAGGCTGGAATTACGTTTTAAAAGATGAAGGGGATTGGGACAAGCTGATAAGCCTAGAGGGGTTCTCATATCAGATTGAACATCCACATACTCATTCAACAAATATGTATTGAAAGGCTAAAGAAGGTAGGTAGTTCGACAAAAGAATAAACTGCAGTATAGCAAGTAACTTAATGAAATATTACACAGCAATAAAACAACATGGATGAATCTCTCGTATGTTATGCTGAGCAAAGAAAGTCAGACACAGAAGAGTACATCTTGTATGATTCCATTTGTATGAATGTCAAGAACAAGCAAAACTAAATAAATAAAAACTAATATAAGTCAGAACAGTGTCAGGGAGAGGGCGTTACCGACTGGGGTGGGGGCACAAAGAAACTTTCCGGGAGGATGGAAAATGTTCTTTATCCTGATCTGGGTGGTGGTTACCTAGGCATATACTTGTACGAAAATATAACGAGCTGTACACTTTACATTTGTATACTGTGTGCACCCTACTGTATCTATTTTATACCTCGATTTCTAAAACAGATGGAAAATAAAAGTTGTCTCTCAAGAGTCACACAAAGAGTTTTAAAAAAGCGTAAAAATATCTAATCCAAAGGAAAAAAAATTTCCAGGAGCAACAGTGGCTCCTCCTTGAGTTCACGGCACAAGCCCTTCAGCCTTTACTCTCTGTCTGCCAGAGGACAGAGGGCCCAAGTAAGTGACCAAGGCCTCGGAATATCCAAAAACATTCAAAAACACAAAGGAGTATAGCCCAAGTCCTAAGTGTCATGGCCTAGTAGGAAGCCCTGTGCAGTCTCTATTGCATACCAGGTGAGCTCTAATAAGCAGAGATGGATCAGATCCCCAGCTGGTTCTTAGGCTCTCTGAAGCAGCCTATCAAATTCTGCCACAGAGCACAGAACCACTTCTAAAAATTTCCTTAAAAAGAAACAGACGCAAGACCAATCTGTCTTCCTGACAAGCCAGGCAGAGACTGGGTGAGCTATCCCAACTCTGGCAGCAAAGGTCTCAGTACCTACGGCCCCCCTCTTGCCAGCAAGGAGGCAATAACACCCTCACAGATAGTCAAGGGGCGCTCCATCTGTAAGTCCAGGGACTAGAACCTAGGCAGAAACACTTGCTTGGGGACCAGCTAAGCAGTTAAGAGCCATCCAGTCAGCAGCTCTGAAGCAGACCAAAGCATGAGGCTCCCAATACCAAAATATCTCAAAGCCTGATTACTACATAAATATCTTTATCTTTTATCAGGATTTTAGCTGAGCAAAACTTCCATTCCAGGGGTTCCTATAATCACCAAGATGAGGCTGCTACTAGAGTCCTACCCTTTAGCCTAGAAGTGCCCAGAAATTGACACCAGAGGCTCTGTCTGCTAAGGAGACAACAAGCATCTCCCCCAGGGTCCCTCTAGGCCCCGAGTCCTTCCAGAGCAGACCAACTTCCACAAACTCAGGCTCTGAGGGAAGGATGCAGGCTGAGCTGCCTGTTGACCTGCAGCTCCAAGACCACATGGAGAGGAGTGGAAAAGGAGGCACAGGTAGGGGAAACAGGAGCCTGCTCAGTCTCCACAGAAACCTGCTCTTGCCCTAGGGCCTGCCCATAGGAAATGAATAGTTCCTGGCCAAGCTCGCAATCAGGAGGCCCTTTATGCCAATGCTAGACCCCAGGAAATATGCAGGAGGAATCTCTCCAGTGTTTGTGAGGACGCTGGCCCCAGAGGCATGTCAGCTCTCAGGTGAAAGCAGGGTGCCTCCTCGCTCCTCCAAACCCAAGAACTCTCCGCCCAAGGAGCTATCAGGCTAACGAGGCTACCCCACCACCACTCCATCTGAGCGTGGCAGGTTGCACCGCACGACTGGCTTCAGGTGGCTCTTCTTTAATTAATGGCATCCCAGGCTCTGCAGGGAGCTTCACCCCACAATGAATGGCCCTCTCTCATTAGAGGCAGGCCTGCCATGATGTATTCAGGGCGAGGGCCGGGATTCATTTCCCTGTCTGTGGGTTGGGGATGGGAGGGAGGGGAGAAGCAGCAGAGACAGATTTATATCGAGTGACTTGGATTAGCTGCAGCTGAAACATGACCCCATCAACTCAAGCTGCCTTCTTGGGGCTAACCCAATGCACCTCTGCTGACGAGTGGGCTCTAGGGAAGCTGAAGGGAGGGCAGAAGATCTGGTTCTTGTTCTCTCTGGGCTTTGGCTGCAGCTTGAAGGCCCAGAATTCCTATACAACCTCCAGAACCCTCTCCTCACCCCCTATACATACTTCTTGTACACTGGAAGCCTGGCCTGAGTGAAACTCTTTATGACCAGGAAGCTGACCCACTGGCCTCAGAGCTATGGGACCAAGGCCTTGACCATAGTTGTCAGTTGGCTCTTCTGCTTTCTGTAGAAAATACCCGTACTCCCTATGTCAGAGAAGGAGTCCACAATGTAGTAATGCCCCCATATCTGCTGTCTGGACAGGATCCAGGTATGTTCTGCCATAGGGTATCTCAGGCCTCAGGCCACCCAGCACAAGGGAAAAGGCAGGCAGGCATCAGTGTGACACAAAAACATGCTGTCAGCCATCACCTCCTTATGATGAGCCACTGGGCTGAACCCCACCTCTGGCGTGGGGAGATTCAGGTCAATACAACTCTCCTCCTCTCAATCTCCCTCATGACTCCACCTCACACGGATCACGAGACTGAGTTGGGGAACTGGAGTCTGCTATGCAAAAAGGAAAACTTGGGCCATCAGTTGTCTGTGTTTCCAATGTACTTCTCACAGCCCTAGAAAGATCACCTGCACTCTGCTAGTCACACTGGTGGCTTTAGGCCTAGGTAGGTTCGGGGCGGGGCAGCAAACAGCACACAGCCCTACAAACTCCCCATAAACATCCCACTAAACTTGACATTGTTTTGCTTGTGCTTGGGAGAAAAAGCATACTTCAGAGCCTGCCCTCTATCCAGCCTCTGCTCTCTTAGAATGCCCAATTCACTAATTAGGCCTTACCTGCTCCTACCAGCCAATCCGAAGGTTGCTTTGCAGACCTGCTATGTCCTTGGGAGGGCCAGGGCAGAATGCCTATCGTCTATACACACACCCACTCCATAGCATCCATGCTTCTGCCAGGCACTCGTGGGGGAGCATCCATATACTCTTCCTTCTCTACTCAGAAAGAGATGTAGCTCAGTTCCGCTTTGCTAAGCCCTATTTGGCAATGTGTCTAAACACATGCAAACTTAATTAGTTCAAGAGGAGAACCCAAGCGCTTGCAGTGACAGATAAAAGTATCAGGAAATGAGACAAGTCAGTACTGCCAGGAAGTTCTTACTCAAGCCCCTTACCCCAGCAGGCTGCTAATCAAAGGTGATGCAGCTCAGTGCTGGGACTCACTGGCACACGCATGGGCAAGGGCCAAAGCTCTTAATGGCTTAGTGACACAATGAGATGCCCCACATATCTTCAAACATACTATGGGACAGAGGTACCCAAAGCGATACAGGCAATGGTTTCCTTAAAACAGATATGAGGATTCATTCATTTGTCACTCTGCAAGGAGGCTCTCCTTGACAGTCCTAAATCATCCCCCACCACACCTCCTGGCCAACTATGCCCTGACATCAAATGAACATAAAAGTCCAGACCTCCACCAGACCAGCCAAGATATCAGAAGACATCACAAGGCTCTGCCACTCACTGCAAACAAAGGACAGGAGGAACAGCATTCCCATCAATAACAAAGCCACAGGTCATGAAGGAAGACAGAGCAGATGGTCAGATGGCACAGTGGTTCAACACATGGGTTCTAAAGTCAGAATGCGAAGGTTCAAATTCCTGTTCTGCCACAAACTGGTTGCATGCCCTTGACAAATTACCTACCTCTCTGAGCTCCCCCACCCCTCGTTTCCTCATTTGTTTAAAAAATGGTAATAAAAAAACTTGTAGGGTTGTGGTAAGGATTAAATGAGATAATATATAAATAGCACAGGAGAACTCCTGGTTTGTAAGGCGTACTCAATAAATGGTGGCTATCTTTATTGTCTGATGTAAACTTTCCTAGAGTAGTCCCAGCCCTCCCTCCCAAAGGCACAAATCTCTCAGAGAAAGCCCTTCACACTGCTCCTAGAACCAAACTTCTTCCATGGTCCAGGCCTGAGGGACATCTCATTCAGTATCCACCACGGAGGGGCCAAAATGCAATGCTGACAGTGAGAAAATCCAGGAGCTTCTTGGCATAGGCAGCATAGTTCTCTAACCCCGTACACTCTGGCTGGTGCAGGAAGGCCCATGATTTTCTCTCTGTTCCATTCTCCCTGAATCTACCCAGTACCTGCCCTCTGCCAGGGATTCCACAGGCCCACTCCATCATTTACTGGTCATTTATTCAATAAGTATTTACTGAACAACTACTACATGTCCAGCACTGTCCTAGGGTTACAACAATGCTCACTATCTAGTAAAAGACACAAGTAGAAGCAGCTACGATACAATTTAATGTATGAATAAGTACATGTGCTCCATGTGCTTTCTCCAGGAAGACACCTAGAGAAAGATGTTAAAGGGATACTTAAGAAGTGGCTAGAGCACCTAGCAGGGGTGGGGGATGCATAAACAGTATTCAGAGATGAGACTAGAGAAGTAAGCAAGAGCTTTGAAAGCCTCAATAAACAGTGTGACTTTACCTTGAGGACAAAGAGAAGCTCTGAAGGGTGTTAAGCGAGATATGACAAAATCTGCTGCAATTATGAGAATGAAATAGAATACACAAAACTGGAGTCAGAGACTAGTGAGAAGACTTTCGTAATAATCCAAGAAGAATACGGTGACCTTAACTAAGACAGTGGAAATGGAGATGGAAAGAAGGCAACAACTTTGAGAAGCCTTTGGGAGGAAGAATCAACTGTATTTGGCAATTAATCTGTTGTGGCTAGAGAAAGGAATCAAGGATGATTCTCAGGTTTCTGTCAGAACTACTGAGTAGATGGTATCAGTCATTATCTGAGTGAATGCTAGAGGTCTAGTATTGGGAGAAAGATAACCCCTGAGCTTTAAAGGGCCTGTGGACATCTAAGTGGGGATAGAGAATAGGTAGCTGGATATGAAGGCTTGGAGTTCAGAGGGCAGATTGCGCAGTGTCTTTTCTCCAGTGGGATGTCTGCTGCCATGTCAGTTTCCATTTCTCAGTTGCAAAAAAAGATTAGAAGACATAAGCACACAGAGGTAGTTGAAGCTACGGCAAAAGATGAGATCACTCTGGTAAGTGTGAGTGTACAGAATAAGACAAGACAGATAGGACAGAGAGCAAAGAAATACCAATATTTAAGAAATACAAAATTTAAGAAAAAAGCATCTGTAAGACACTGTGAAGGAAAAGCCAGAGAAAAAGGAGACACACAAAAGAAAAGCAAAGATAAAGAGCATTTTAAAAAGGATGAAGTGGTCAACTCTGCTGAATGATGCCAAGAGGGCCTAGCCTTTGAGCTATGTCTATATTCTACCCCCTGGCAACACACACATACACAGGATAGTCACTACCCTACTGTTTTCTCCCAGGTGTGTGGTTCCATCACTATGGGACTTCAGGCAACTACAGTCTCTGCTCTTCAATAGTCTTGGCCACTTGACTACAGCCCTGAGGGTACCCTCAGCAGTCCCTATCGAGTACATGCCCTCCAAGATCCAAGAAAACTGTGTACTGGGTAATGTGAGCAAATAGCTTTTGATCTCCAGACTTTCTAAAACCCACATCTGCACAGTATGAACAGAGGGGTGTAGGACGCACACCTCACATAGAAGGCAGCATAGCATGTACACGTTCAACCTCCAATGGGAAGAAAACCCTATTCCAGAACTGAGGCTGAGCTCAACAGACCCTGAGCAGGCCCCGGACCCCAGAATCCGATTACCTTGATCCTCTCCAAAGGGCCTATTCCCAGGATGCACTGAGAGCCCTTATGTCAGCTCTTCCCTACCCTCCTCCTCCTTTTCTACCCTTACCCTATATTTCTTTCTTCCTAATCTGCCCCTCTCCTTAGACCCAAAGACAATTGGGAAAGGCTCTGGCCTAGCTTCTCAGCCACTTTGCTGTTCAGGTGGTGAATCTGTATCTTCAAGCTATAGGCTAAAATCTGAGTTCTTCAAGGGCAGCACCTGTGCAAGTCTCACACCTCATTTTGCACCAGCCTACCCTCCTACCATGCCAAAGATGGAACCCCTTTACAGAGACATTCCTGCCTGGGTAAGGAGAGAAGAGAGAAAATTGGTGGAAGAATACTAACCCCCTGAGGGACTTCAAGAAACACCTAGAAAAGCAAAGCAAAGGTAGGTCAGGCAGGGAAGGCAAACTGACTAAAGCCAGAACAAGCATCATACCTTAAGAGTTTAGAAAGAAAATTAAACTCACACTTACTAAATTAAAACCCACCTAAGCAGGATCTGTGACTATAGCATCAAAGCCCACGTAAAGCCAGAGTATCAACTCATCCAGCTTTGACAAAAGATGGACATAGAATGATTTTGTCAGGATGGGAGCAGATTTCTTTTCTCCAGTGGGATTTCTGCTGCCACTTCAGTTCCCATTTCTCAGTGCCTCACTAATCAGGCCCTTTCCAGCAAAAGTGATGTGAAGCTGGTTGGGGGGAGAGTGGGGTTTGGGAGAGAGGGGAAGACAGCAATGAGGAGCCACCGCTCTGGGAAACTAGGGTGTGGAATGAAAATATTTTCTGAATTCCATAGACTTAGTTAAATCTGAAAATGGATGTCAAAATAAGAAGTCACACACTAACAAGTTGTGGGCGTCAGTTTACCACCATCCTTGTCAGGCTCATCAGCAGCCTTTACCAGGCACATAAAAAGGCGACGGCTCTGACGAGCCACCTGATGAGAGGTTGCAGGAACACTGATAAGCTGTGCACTGTCACGCAGCACTACTTAGGTTTCCTCTCTGGCTGTTTTTATTTTGTTACACATTTAATTAAGAGCCTTCCCAGCAGTTATGCGGAGTCTTGCTTCTAAAAGGCGGCCACAGAGCTCTCCTCGCAACCCCTGCCACCTGACATCTGCTTCTTCCTGCATGCTCTTTCAGAATTTCACTGGCTCTTTCAATCCAAACCCAAACCAGTGTCCAGAGTTTGCCCAACCCCCCTCCCCTTTTTTTAGGAAGCTACATGGTCTTAGAATTCAATTTTGTCTAGCTATGTGCCTTTACCAATTTGGTCCTCAGTTTTTAATTTTGTTGTTGTTGTTTTTTTTTTTTATCTATAAAAGGGAGATACTACCTCCTATCAGAGAAGATAGTTAGGAATGAATGAGATATCATACGTGCTCATTAAAATTTGGTTTCCTTTCATATGCTTGGATTCCACAACCCAATCTCTCCTCTTGATTACATCTTCTTGATTACATCACATCATTACTTGTAAATATTCAAGGGGGCCTCCCAAGTCTCTAAAACCTACCAGGGCTCACCATGCCAAGTGCTGAACTGGCACCACAGGCCAGAATAGGCCAGACTCCATGCTCAGGAGGCCCAGCCAGATAGTTCCCAACATCATGCACAGGAAAACTTTCATATACACATATACATACATGCCAATCACAGTTAACACAGGAGATTCCAAAATATGGGTGCCTGGGACATGAACACACCAAACAGAAAAAACTACTGGGAAAATGAGTCCTGGGAGGCTACCCGGAAAAACTGCGCCTTCTGACTGGGCCACATGAGCCCCAGAACTCTGGGTATCAGCCTGCATCCTGCCGTACCCCAAACAGCTTCTATGCTGCAGAGCTCCACATAAGCCCCTTCTCTGTTTCGAGTGCTCAAAGCTGCCCAGGACACCATGAACAAGGACGACAGCCTTCCTCCTCCTCACCTTCTTCCTGGAACCCTCCTGATTCATGTCTGCCCAGCCTGTAAGCTTTCCCTGACAAATCAGTGTCATCTGGGAGTGCAGAGATCCTCTGGAGCTATGTGTGCAAACCCAGAGGTGTGCAACCAGTATGTATACGCGACCCAGGGAGGGGAGAGATGAGGTGTGGGTGTTTATGTGAGCTGGGCTTATTCTTCCTGTCTCACCTAGAGAGATGGTATCCAACTGCAGGCTTGAGACCCAGCTAGATGCGTAACTTCACCTCCACAACCAGCATCCAAAAGGCATAAAAAGGACCCTTGGTGAGAAGATATACCTGATTTGGTAGGAAATGTCACTCCAGAACCACTACTCCCCACCCCCAACCAACATGCCACCCGATGTTCAAAAGTACACACGCATGCACACGCGCGCGCGCACACACACACACACACACACGCACATAATGCTTACTGCCGGCTTCAGTCACAAAGAACACAGAGGTATCGATTCTATCAATCCTCAGCAAACAGTGCCCCCACCACCTCCACCCTCTAGGGGCTGTCTGAAGCCAGGTATCCATGAGGATAGACAAGAGGCAGAAGTGTCAACCCAGCAAAGGAACCAGTTATGTCTTCCATAACTGGGCAGGATCAGGAGACAAAGAAGAAAAAGCAATGAGGACAAAGGAGGAAAGAAGAGGCTGGTGACTTGGGAAGCTTCTTAGAAGCAGCCCTCTTTCATCTTACCACTAGGCTCTCAGTTGGATGATCAGGGCCTTGTATCCCAGACAAGAAGGTAGCACAGTATAATGGTTAAGAGAAAGAACCCTGGAGCCAAGTTGCCTGGATTTGAATCCTGACTCTGTGTGTTCTTGGGCAAGTTACTTAACCTCTCTGTGCCCTAATTTACTCATCTGTAAAATAGAAATAATAAGAGTACCTACGGTTATAAAATAAGTTGCTATTTCTAAAGCATTTAGCATAATAAACACTATATATTTGATTAAAAAATAAAGACCCTCTTTTAACTCCCTCCTTCCAGGGCAATGACATGTAGCCCTGCAACTGAAGGGCTGTCCTGAGCAGTGAGTCCTGGCAAAGGCAGGAATGCCCCAACAACAACGTGTCTCAACAGGGTCCTTGACCTGTCCGCTCCCTGCTCCAGAGGCCGAAGGCAGGGCTCCCAACCCTCTTTTCACCCTGGCAGCCCCAAAGATCCAGGGACTCTCTGACCCAGCCGCTCTGTAGGCTTGGACATTTAAACGTGTTTTCCAAGCCCTGCCAGAAAAGTAGCCCTTATCATACTCACATGACTTTTAAGTCCCAATCTCCACAGGTGACAAAAATTGACTTGACGTTTGGATCTAAGAGGCCTTCCTTCGCCATCCACTCATCGACCCTCTGAAAAGTACACAACAAGAACAGATGAGATTTTCCTTTTTTTTCCCTGAGTCTGTGAAGAGCCACAACAGTGAAACGCAGATAAGCTGCTTGTAATCAGAGCAGGAGAAAATTGTAATCTTATCCAGCCACGGCTCCACTCTGGGCTCTCAGCCTTGGCTCAGAACTATGAAGGCACTTGCAGGAAGATTCTACAAGCCCAAGCGTTGGGGGAAAGGAGCCCCTTCACACCCCATTACCTGGCAGCCTGCCCCAGACAGGATAAGGACAGTCCAAATACTTTTGGTCTTCAAACAAAGGCATAGCCTAGCACGGACATAGGCTGTCCTGACCCATGAGAACTGGCTGAAAGGAAGACCCTAGCAGGGACTCCAATCCACAGGTTCATTCATTCGCTTATTCATTTCATCCTCCCACCAAATGTTTAATAACCAAACTTATGAATTTAGTTATTCCTCAAATGAAAGTGAACTTAATTCCCACTACAAGTCTAGCAGAAGAAGCCCCTTTGCTGGGTGGGAGCCCTATTTTGAGACTTGGGATAGCACTGCCTGCTCCAGGCACTACAAGCTCATAATTGGCCCCCGATTTATGTTCTCCCTCTCCTGGTTGAAGATTAAAATTTGGCAGATTCTTTTGAAGGCTCAGCTTGATTCCTAGACAGGCAAAGAAACTGCTCCCAAACATATTCTATCTTTCCCTTCATCCCTTTGATGGGTTTTATTATTTGTACTCACACTGGAAATATAAATACTAAAATCAGCATATGAGAGAATTACCATGAAGAATTCATGAAGCATCGCTCTTTTTCAAATGATCCAGGCATGGGGCAGAAGTGCATCGGATCACATCACTCACTCAAGAGGATTATTTTTAAAGGCTAGTAGTTAGAAACGCAGGATTGAAAGTCAGACACATCTGGGTTCTAACCTTGGCTCTTCCATATCCTGGCTGTATCACTGATGGGAAGTCATTTAAAAGTCATTTAACCCCTTTGAACTTCAGTTTACTTCATCTATAAAATGAGGTAGGATGACTAACCTTACAGGGTTGTTTTGAGAATTAAATATAATAATGTATTTAAGTGCCTACCACACAGTAGGCTGAGAAGGGGAGAGAGGCAGATCATCATAATACAGTATAATAGATGCAAGCAATGAATAAATGACCAGACTGCTATAGGACCAAGTGGAGGAAGTGGCTAGCTCTACCAGTTACAAGGAAAGGAGTTATAAAGGTTTCATAAAGATAACTGAATTAGGGGCTTGACAGTTGGGTCTGCTTAACAGGGTGGAACACAGGAAAGGACACTACAGGCAGAGGCATAGGCCCAATCATTTTGTATTTGAGAAGCAGTTATCTGCTTAATGCCTGCCTTCCTCACTGACTATAAGCACAATGAAGGCAGGGGCTCTAATTTAATCTGTCTTCTTCACTGTCATAATCCCTATTCCAGCACAGTGTCTTCTCAATAGATATTTGCAGACCAATTAAAATATGAGAAAGGAGTAATGTGACCAAAGTCCACAGTGTATAGAAAGGGGGGACAGGATTTGAGGCTGGGGGACTAGGTTGAGCCAGACTGTGAAGGGCCTTGTGTGCCCAGCAGATAATGGAGAGCCCATGGAAATCTTGAAGTAAAACTACTTCTGGCAGATGTGAGCCAGCTCCCTGGACATCCCAGAGATCCTAGAAGCCTAAGTAAGCTATGTTGAAGCGGTCCTTGAGTGGGGCCAAGGATCCGATCTAGTTCCATGGCTGTGGCAGTCGGGCCTCCCGGAACATCAGAGCTGTTCCCCAATGCAGGCCCTCTTCACAGCCATTGTACCAGAGAATCCTCCTCAGTATGAGGGTCTCCCTGGTAGCTAAATTCTGGACCTTCTACTGCTGAAATGGTTTGTCTCCCCAGCTTCTTTGGCCTAATGCCTTGCTTAGACAGACAGACAGACAGACAGACAGACAGACACACACACACACGCACGCACGCACGCACGCACGCACGCATCCTTTCCCCAGGGTCGGCTAAAGAAAATAAGGCAGATTTTACTTACAACGAGGTTAAGGCAAACCTGGAGCTCCCTACATCACCTAACACTTTGGCTCAACAGTCTTAAATCTCCAAGTAAGTGCCCCATGTACAAGGGCTCCCAGTACCCCAACACCTGCATAGTGGTCCTTGAAGACGGCAGAATAGGACAGAACTGTCAGGAGGCAACGCAAGACCAGGCCTTCACCATGAGAAGTACCTAATACTCACTGGTACTTCCTCGGAAGCTTAGGGCTTAGGCCATTCACTCATGCAGCAGATATTTGGTGAGCACCTACTATGAGCCTATTCAGGAAGTGAAACCACATTTGGAATTAGGCCCATCCTTTTCCTTCCCTCTTCACCTGAATGGATAAAGGGTTGGAAGAACCATCAAGACAACCCCAATCAACTGGACCAGCCCATCCTCAGATACTGAAGGTCTAGAGGAGCCCAGCCTGAGCCTACCTAGAAAAAACGAGTCAGATGTATAGATGGGTAGATGGAGGGGTAGATTATGCATGGGTGGATGGATGGATAGATGGGTTTTCAGGAGCCTAGAAAGTCTATCCAGTGATCTTGCTTTGGGGTGAGGGAAGGACTATCATTCACTCCTGTACCCTCTCTCTCCTGCTAGCTCTAACGGCTCCAGGCTGGACAAGGGTGCTAGAAGGGGATGGCCAGGCCAAATGAGCTAAGTTAAGGAGGGGAAAAAAGAGAAAGACAAAAAAAAAAAAAAAGAACAAACAAATCAGGCAAACATCTACCTGGTCACCTGCGCAGGACTCTGGTTAGGACAAAAAGTTAGCTCTTTAGCTCTGTAACTAACTCAGGGCTAATGGGACAAAACAGAGTCTGGTCTGATCTTTTTGTCTTGCCAGAGACTCCCTATTCAGGCTGATGCCAGGAATCTCCCTTCTTCCCCACAAAACATGCTAAAGTAGCAGAAAGAGCTTCCTGGGTGAGACTCAGAATCCTCTGAGCACCTCTCTTCAGGGTTGGCCTAAAGTCAGTGGGAGGATGCCTCCTGAAGCCCACATCTCCCCCTCAACTGGTACCACTGGAAAAAAAACATCTCAAAATCCCAATAGCCCTGGTTTGGTGCTAGCCCAGAACAAGCATCTTCCTCCCAAGACATCCCAAGACATTCCAGGGACAAGCTGCCTATGGCCTCTCTCAGGAGCCGGGCCCTAGCTGAGGATGCTGTTTGGGATATAGGTAAGGAGAGGTCCCCTCTTTCTCCTTGAGTCTGGTCTTATAGGGATCAATCCACGCTGAGGAGGCCCTTCAGTTACAGGAGTGAATTTTCTGTCAAGAAAAAGAGGGTCAATGGGGTTGGGAGACTTCAGAGTTTATCTTTCCCGAATCTACTGCAGGTTTCTTGACCATGACCCTGCCCAGAGCCTGACTGGTTACAGAGCCTGGGCTTGCACACTCTCGGAGACGGGGGGATGCTCTGCCACTGGGTGCCACTGGATGCACCTAAAGCTGTCTCTCTGACCCTGGCTCTATCCTGAGGAGCCCCAAGAAATTCAGTCTGCATTTTTCTCCCCAGTGGGATAGCCTTCTCTCTTCTCCCCTCCCCCTAGAGAAGTGAGTGGGAGGGAACCTTCTCTCTCTTGAAAACCCCCAGGCAGAGGGGGGCTAGGAGACAGGCTAAGCCCCGCACTGCCCTTCTTCGTTCCCTTAGGCTAGAGCACAAGACACAGCGTCTTAACCTTTTCCAGCTCCCCAAGGAGAACATCCTAGAAGTGTGGTCTCTGCCAAGGGTTCTAAAGCCTTTAATTTGATTTCCCTCACATAGGCAATTGTTGTAATTATTCTGATTAGGAATCATTACCCAGTGTAGCCTCTGCACCCCTGACAGGCACAATGCATCCTGCGGCAAGCTGCAGTGGGGCAAGCGGGCCCAGCCGCACCTCCTGCAGGAGCTGACAGCAAACAAAAGCCATCGATGGGGAGTTCTGGTGAGTTAATGAAGTGCTCACATGCCACAAGAAGCCAACACTAAAGCTAAACAAAAACACCTCCAGTCCCCGGGGCCAGTCTCACAGTGCCACAGCTCAGCTCCCCTACTCCCCAACCTGCCCAGCACAAGCTGCCCTGAGCTGGCCAGCACAGGAAGGGGAGGGGGCCCTCCGCCAGCCTCCTGGCAGCACTCGGACATCTTGTCAGTAACCCTGACGGGAACAGCTGGAGATGACAGATCAATGGTTCAATACTCTCAACAGAATGTCACTGATGTGACAGCAAATGTTATTCTAATCAAGCCATAATCATAGTCAAATTACACGCTACAATCTCAGGAGGGGAGGGAGAGAAAGGCAGCAGGAAGGGGTCACAGGTCAGGAATTAAAGGTCATTTAACCTACCTCAAGCACTTGCTGCAGGCTTGGCTGACCATCCACCATGGCTTGAATAATCCCAGTAAGCTGAAAGAAAAAAGAAAGAGCCAATGGGTGGAAAACTCAAAGCTGGACTGGATCCTTTCCTTTCTGTTTTTTCCTTCTACAGTAAAGGATTCTGACCTGTACTGCGTTAGGCTGAGAACCTGACGGAAGCCTTGGGAATAAAGTCCCAGGAGATACCGTGAACTTCCCGACAACATCCTATCCTAAGATGGGGATACATAAGCTACATCTCATACCTGTTTCAGCTTTCATTTGCCAAAAAAGAAAAAGACAAAAGATTTTATGTGTCTATTCAATAGGCTCAATAATTCCCCATAAATAACAAGCTAAAGTAAATTCACCTCCAAGCTTCACAGAAGCTCCTACTGAACTTGGGGAATAATCACATAGGACAAGCACACTTGATTTCAAATCCACTCCCTTCTCTGGGCCTCGATGTTCCCCTCTAACGTCAGTGAAGGGCCAGGGGACTCTACCCTTCACCCTGCATACCTGGGCCCTCAATACCAACTAGCCAAGCAGGAAATAGGCACCTTTAACCAACGAGGAAACTCAGGCAAAAATGCCTAAAGTATAAACCTGGTCTACAGAATTTCTGATTCCAGACCTATGCTCCACCTAGGTCAGGCCTAGGTTGAAACGAGCTTGTTGCTTTGTTTTGAAGTGAAAATATCCCTCAAGCACAGACCAGGATAGACGGCCTCCAGGATCTGAGGCAGGAGATCCCCCTCCACAGACCTGGCCCAGCTGGAAATCACCATGCCCACCATGCCCCTGGCTACTTCCTGAGAGAGTAGCATTAAAAGCTTACTTGGAAACTTCTATTTTTTTTAAGTGTTGGGGGGGGCAGATTAAACTCCAATTAAACTGTAATTACATCTAATGAATACCAAATACCCAACTCACAGAAACCACTGGCTCTAAGAGGGAAGGTTATTTTCTCATAGTGACTTACATGGAATGGTAATACACACCTTTTAGGGAAGAAATTTTCATTTTAAGAACGCTGAGTTCCTCTAGGTGGGTTTCTGTAGTTCATCAAGTCATTATTAGGTGGTATTTTAAGGAAGTGTAAGGACACAGCCACTCTATTTTATATTCCAGAAACTGTTTTTATATTAATCTGTATTTTAATTGGGTAACAGCTGCTGCCTACAGACTTCCCATGGTCTAAAAGGAAAATAAATTAGAAAGATTAACTACACTGTTGTTTCGCAAGGCTTTAACCCACAGCATGCCCACCCGGCTGGCACCTCCACACCCTTTCCTTGCTTGGGAGACCAAAGAACTGCCCAGCAGAGGGAGGGCCTGAGCCAAAGAGAAGAAAAGACAGTCCACTGAGGGCTGGGGGTGGGGAGTGGGGAAGGGAGTGAGCCCTGGGTCAGCAGCTTTAATCTTGAAGTGCTAAGACTCCTTTTATTTAGTCAACGTTGATTCATGGAAAGCCTATAATGTGCTGAGTCCCATTCTAGGAACTAGGGATCCAGCAGTGAAGAAAAACATGAAAACCCTCATGGAATCTGTGTTCTTGGCAGCCTTCTCCTATGCCCAGCCCAGCTAGCACCCAGAGCCTGTACACCTTCCAGAGCCACACACGGAACAGGCAGTTGCCCTGTGTTTTGCCTTGGGCATGCAAGGGCCAGAGTCCAGAGTAGACTTGTTGCCAACTCCAGGTCCTATATTCGGATGAATGACTATCACCCATGTACCTTCCACTGCCCTTCTGGTCCAGCTTCTTGTCTGCTTATTTCTTCCAGGGCTGAGCTCCAGGCTGAGCTACTAAGCTTGGAGCTGGGGCTTAGGGTCAGAACTATCTTGGAAAAGAGGGCCCACAGCCGCTCGTACTTCTTGTATGCCAGTATCACATCTGGTCTGAGTTCCTGGGGCAAGGGTAAGGCTACTCCTCTTGGCTCCTACCAAGGGTCACTCAGATGAGCTGAACATGAAAGGGCTTCCAGACACACAGGAAACCAATAGCACCCTTGCCAAGCAGCCTCCCTCCTCGGAGATGGAACTTAGGTCAGCATCTGTGTATCCCAGAAGCACCTGCTCTGAGGAAAATCACTGATATGGAAGAGAAAATCACTATACCAAAAGGAAAATCAGGGGTGCTGCTTTGTAGGAGCTCTCACTACAGACTCTTCCCACCCTGGGGGTGGGGGGTGGGGCTCTGGGATCCTGGGGCTTTCTCAAACTCTTTCCCAATGGTCAGCAATCCTAGAATCATCAGCCTGGGAGAAGACAAGTGAGCTGAGCTCCCTCCCTCTCTCCCCATGCTTCCCACAACACTTGTGGTCCAGCAAGACATGGTTAACAGCTGGATTCCTAAAGGACTTCAAACTCAACCCCCAGAAACACAGGGGCTTGAGCTATCGGTTCAACTAGAGGCAGCCTTCCAGGGGGAGGCCTCATGCCGCTGCATTAATCCCTCCATGGATGGACTACCTCTTATTGGCTCTGCCAAGGCACTGGATGAAAAGAGGATAAAATTAAGAAGGTTAGTCCCTATACCTGACAACCTGTAAGATACCTGTAAGACTTATACCAGAAGCTGTGAGGAAGAGAGACAATTTAATAAAATAAATACTAGGAAGTTCTACTTTAGGCACAACTTAAATCTTTCATGCTGTGGTTTAAGCTCATTCCTACTTGGGTTAATATATATTTGTAAAAAGCTTTCACATCCTCACAATGAAAGGTACTAGAGCAAAGCCAAGTATTATTAAGCTGAGAACCAGGGCTCACAGGCTAAACAGAGCTCAAAGACCTTAACCACTTAAAGCAGGAGAGGTGAGAGGAAGAATTAATGTGTGCTCTGTGGCCCCTTTCACTGAGGGATTACAGATTAACTCCCGCTTCTCCAGACTCGGAAACCACAAGGCGAAGGGCTTTTGACCCTGACTGATAACATGGCTGGTTACTGAGATCCCCTACCCATACAAGGGCTTTGTCCAGCGACAAGCAGGCTTCATCATAAACACTAGCAACTACAGGACGCAGCCCAGGATACTCGGTGCCAATAGCATGTCAGCATCCAGCGCTTTCTCCTTTCACAGTTTATCTCCAACACAATCGTATTTTGACACCAAGACAGTTTGTTGATTACATAAGCACTTGTCTCTGGTGTGCAATCTGATAATCAGACCCACTCTTTCTCCTTAGACAAAGAGACCAATAAATCTCACCCTTTATAAGTATAGGTGCAAGACAAAGCCCTTTACTGGCATTTAGCAAAATGGGTATTTTTCTGGGTTTTTTTTTTGGTTTGTTGTTTTTGGTTTTTTTTTCCACAACGACAACAAAAAAGACTGCATATTATCAGGGACTATGGGTTGTGCAGCTGCTGAAGACAGAGATCCAATGAGCTGGAGCGGATTCTAGAGGTGGTAGGGAAAGGGTTTGGGAAGGAATAAAAACACATCCCAGCCTATCTCTGTCAGAAGCATGGTTTCAGGCAGACTCTCCACTAGAACTAAGGACCTCAAGGGGGCCAATAACACGTTCATTACACAGAGCAGTAAGAGTGTCTATATGTGGGCTACAGACTCACCCAAAGCAGAATCCCTCTTCCTGCTGCCAGGACTGAGCCTCTCCAATCCCCCACCACAAGCATGTGCTCGTGTGCGTACTCGTGTGTGTGTGTGTACACAGACAAGCAGGCCAGGGTTCTTTAGAACTTCTTGAGCATGAGAGAAACTCCAACCAAAGGAGCTACTTAGGCAAAATTAGGAGCTTTGAGGTTGTTCCACATACTTACTAATGAAAAGTTCTTTCTAGTTGGAATGACCTCCACCCCTACCCCAAAGGCAGCTACTGCCAGGTTGAATGAGGTCTAAGGACAATGGCCCCCATTCTGTGTCCGTGCCTTTCTCTGCATAGCAGTTCCATCTGGTATGGAGACAGGGTAATAATTAGATTCAAGGTTTTCCAAAGACTTTATTTATTCAAAAGAGCAAGTCAACAGTACAATTACTCTAGGGGAAGCAAAGTGTAGCTGAATAATTCCTTGACAATGTTCATTCAGTTAAGGAACACGTATTAAGTGTTTGCTTGGTACCAGGCCCTAATGATGGGATACAGACAGATCAGATCTAGTTTCTGCCCTCAAGGAACTCACATTCTAGTAGGGAGACAGATAATTACAGTATAATGTATATGATCGGTTTTATGTTGGGGTGAGTACAACTCAGCCTGGGGCTTAGGGAAGATTTCCCAGAGAAGATGACCCTGAACAGAGTCCTAGGGGACAAGCAGGGGCTAGGGGAGAAAAGTGGGAGCATCATCCAGGTAGAAGGACTGTCATGTGTAGAGGCGGATTGTGAGGAAAGTGAGGGGGAGAGAAGTAAGGAGATATAAGGCTGGAAGAAAAGGCAGGGACAAGATCAGGGAGAGTATTAAGCTCTGGAAGCCTGAGACAAAATGAAGACTCGGTGCCTGCAGCACAGCCACATCTTTACTTTCGTAATAAGGATTTCCCAACACTACCATGCCTACTCCCATCCAAATTATGCATATACGTCCTTAGGTGAAATTTTCTAGAAAAAAGAAACATAGCTTTTATCATAGTCTCATAAGCCTTCCTCCCCACTCACCCCCTCCCACTGCCCTGTGAAAAAAAAGCAGCAGCAGCCCTGCTCTAAAAAAGATCCCTTTTCCCAATGCTACCAAGCATCATGCCTGCCCACGCTAAGCTCTCTAGCAGCATTATGCTCTATCTCTAAACAGGTAGCAACCTTGCCAATAATTTGGGCCTGCTTGTCTATGCCAGACGACCTAGATGGAGCTGGTACCCCAAGGGGAGGTTACACACAGAGAGGAAGAAGAGGACAGAGGACACTTCAGACTAGTGGAGGGCTCGGATAAATGGCTGGTTTAAGGAAAGTCTTCCCCATTCTCTTCCCAGAAGAGAATTTTCATCATCATCAAAATGGTGATTTTTCAAAAGGGGCAAAAAGCACAGATTAAAACCCTCTGGTGGTACGGGCAATTCCCAGAGGAAAGGGGGAAAAACTAGTAGATCCCAAAGGGAGCAAGAACTTCAACATCATTAGTTGGAACAACAAAAGGCTTGAGAGACACTTTGGCAGATGAATGCCTGCAACAAAAGGCCCACCTGGATCAAGTGGGAAACACTGGCACAAAGCCCAGGAGCAACCCTTAGGATCCCATATCTGGGCTAAGTCAGCCTCAGAGCCTCCCACCAGTGGCAGGCAGGCCCTACACCAGCCTCCTCCACACCAAGGTGATTGTTTGGGGATTACTCAAAACTTCTTTTCTCCAGTTTCATTCACATGTAGAAAGTAGGTCTCTAATGAAGGCCTAAAGTCTCGAATGTATCCCAGCCCCAAATTCTTAAGATTCCAGAAACACTCATGTTCTCCCATCACCTCTGTCACCATGTATTCTTGTCCATTCTTGGATTTCACCACAGCCTGTAGCCACCACAGAGAGTATGACATGACTCATCACAGGGAAAGCAGCCACGGAAGGCTCTCCAAACAGTCTTGAGAGTCAGAACTCTTAGAGGTGCCTCCTCTCTGCCAACGGCTCCTTTGAGCCTCCAGCGAGTATCATCTTAGTTAGTCCCAGTTTCGGTCTGTAAAATGGGGCCAAAACTAACCTACTGACAAGGTGGCCGAGGTCAGTACCAGCCTAGGATAAGGATAAGGACATTTCAGCCTTGGTCAGGCTGTGCTCACACCCCACCTGGACTGCCCTTCTCTTTCCTAAGTGACAGGGTGTGCTTCCCACAAACTCAACCAATGCTTCACACAGGGCCACTTTGCTCAAGAACAGAGAAACATTACCAGAAAGCTAAGAAAACCTAAACAAAATCTCTCCTTCCAAAAAGCTAAAATCTTCACCTCTTGCCAAGGGGCCCCAAGGGAAATGGAACTGAAAAGAACCTGAGCCCCAGAAGCACCCTCCTGCTCCTAGACTCCAAATGTCCAGTCACTAGGAAATGTAGGGATTAAAGGAAGGAAAAATGTTAGAGAAGCTGGAACAAACTGTGCCACTGCTCTTCTTGGGTTTCCAATGACCAGAATAGCCCAGGTGGAGTGGCAGACTTTGTAAAAAGCCAATTGCTGGGTCCAATGTGTACCTGCCTTCACCACTGATAAAAACCTAAGCTTTCCCTAAGTGGCCTGTACAGACACCAATGATCCAAAAGCTCCTGTCCAGCAGCACTTGCTGCCCACCTGCAGGGCCCTTACCTCTGTGCAGAAGGGAGTAAGCTGTGGATGGACTACGGGCTGGACATACATGTGAAAGGTAGACTCAATCTCCATGGTCCGGCCGTTTAGCTTCAGGATGGGGAACTCAATGATTTCCTGGAATGGAAGAAGCAGAAGAGGAAGAATAAGTATTTTTTTAACCAATTATTTCAAATAACAACTCAGAGTCAAGAATGAGAATGTTTTAGACTCATTACCTCTCACTAGGCCAAACCCAAGACTGAGTGAAATAGTGCCACCTCAGTTACAATCCCAACCCTTCTACTGTGAACATTCTCACAGGTTCCAGGGATGGGACACTTGCCCTATCTCCATTGTCTCTGGAAAGGGGAAGGAAGAAAGCAGTATAAACTGCTCTAGTTTCCCCAACTGGTTCTCCAGCAGAGGCCTGCTCACTCAAGCTCTCAAAAGTAAGCCTCCCTTCCCCTAGCCCAGGTCCTTGCCCTGGAATGGGCCTGGATCTCCAGCCATATAGACAACCAGCCATCAGACCAACACGCAGACTTCAGACTTCTATACATAAAGTTTAAACAGAGCTGATGAATTTCCACATTAGTTTTTATCAAAATAATAATAATAATAATAATAATATCTAAAGCCAAAGGGGATACTAAAAAGGAAAAAAGTGAGTAAGTAATCGGAGCTAGTGCCCTCCCACCTTTCTTTCAGGCAGTAAGCCCTCCTCCTCCCAGCCTGCTTCCCCCACCCAAATCGCTTAGCCAGCCCTTCCCAGTCCACTGGAACGTAATGGAAGAGAAGGAAGAGGAGTGACAATTTGTTTGGTGTCTCTAAGATTAATTTGTCTCCGTTATTTAATAGAGATGCACAGCACCAAGGTCTTGGTGTGCAAACAGGCTTGCAGAACACTGGCTGTGCAGCACGCCTCAGACATCGCTCCTGGGAAGGGAGGAATGCACCAGAGCGGGGGAGAGGGCAGGGGAGAGCACACGCGCACCAGAGAGAAGAGGGAAAGCGAGGAGAGAGAATAAAAAAAATTATTGCTTTTTAATATTCAAAAACAGTTTGCAAAATTTAATCAAAGCAGAGGAAAAGCTAACATTTTTACCACTTTGACATTTTTATTAGCGCTTTCATAAATTTTTAAAACATGAATGGAATTAGTTTACAACACAAAAAAACTGCCCTGAAAACATCTGGAAGAGACAAATAGGAAATAATAAAAAAAATAAATAAAAGCAAAATCCTCTGAGTAAAATTAGCATGTGGAAAAGGCCTCCACTGCAGAGAGAAGGGGGGCTCTGCCCACTCAACAGTCCCAGCAGTCAGCTCCAGTGGCATCCCTACCCCAGGTCCTCCGTTCTGAAGAGGACCTTTCCAGTATCACTAAAATCAAGGCAAATTGGTTCTCTCCAGGGACAGCCTGGAGAAGCAACAGGGAAGCTGCTGACACCTGACTGCACGCAGAAAACAGAGAGTGGGAAAACAGAAAGAGAAATGGCCAATCTTGATAGTTCAGGGCAGCCAGGTTTCCCCACACACATACACACACCCTCAAACATACCCACTACTATTGGGCTTGTTTTTAAAGCATCTATTTTTATTCAAAACATTACAGCAGGACTGAAGACCAAACCAAGGCAGTCAAAGTTCATGAGAGAAATTCACCGGTTCTGGTTGCCTGGTCACTTTAGGGTGATACCCAAAATAAGGGAGCTGACAGGAGCCCCCTGAGATAGGAAGGGCAGAGAAGCTGCAAGGCTGAGGCAGAGCGGGGACAAGGAGGAGGCCCAGTCTGCTGCCTGGCCTAGGTGATGCTTCTCCTCCCGATGTGAAGAAGGTGGGTACTTAATTCCCCAATTTCCTGGGCCTCTCGTTCCCCACAACACACTACAAAGCAGGCCAGGTGGAGGACAGTGCTGTGCTGAAAAACAAAACTGAGGCGCACTCCTCCCTCAAAATACACATTGGTCCCCCTGGAAAATCAGACATCCAAGATCTCTAAGAGCAAACTCTGAGGCGGGGGTTTGTTTGAATCAGGCTCATCTGAGTCCTGAATTTCTGATGTATTATTCTTCCACTCCCACGAAGCAGAAGAAACACTTTCCCAATAGAAAGAGCTCCAAAGCCTGGTGAGTTTGGCTGCCCTGGTGTCTAAGGAAACAAATACAGCCAGCTCCTCACTAACAATGTTAGCTGGGCCCACAATGAAATTTAACCTGTGACACAACTGTACTTTTCATTTAAACTTTCATTTGGAGAGAAGCAGTGTTTGGAGACCTGCAGTTTGTCCTGCTAATAAAGACAAGTGTTGGGACCTTTAAGGATGCCATTCATCTCTGGCTTTTATTAAATTCAATTTTCTTAAGCCCATGATACATTATGAAATTAGGAGTTGACATTCCTCTGGAAACAAAAATATCTATCAAACACAAATAGAAAAAAAACCCAACCCTCTATTACCAAGAATTTATGGCTTAAAGTTGATCTCTTTCCACTTTTTTACAAGCACATGGTTGGTTTTAGATATCTCAAATGATATTATAGATCTAGAATCTCATTAGTATTTATTATAAAATAGTAAGCGCTTCAGCTCCTGCCCTGACCAGCTTGGTACCAAGTCAGCATCTCCAGTACACTCTTTGAAAACCTGGCCTATGGGTTTCCCCACCGTAGCTCAATCTTCAGACTTTCCTGCTGCTGGCTTCCTCACCCCTGAGGAAAGGGAATCAACCTAAGAGCTCACACTCGTTATCATCCTCCTAGAGAGGAGGAACGAGCCAGCCTCAGCTCCATGCAAAAAGGTAGATGCCTGGGGACCAGGGACATAGCAGACTGAACCTATCATAAACATTCCCTACAATGTTGCTAGCTCATCAGCTAGGCCTTCTTCCCAAGACCAAGAGGGACTATCAATGGCCAATCTCAGAACATGACTTTGCAGGGCCCCTTCCTCAGTACCATCAGCAGCTTTTGTTAACAATGACCTTGCACACTGGTATATTCATTTGAGCCACTGAGAATGCAGAATACAAAAGAGGAGCTTCTGACAGAAGACCTTCTGGGGAGTCAGAGTAGAAAGGAATTCATTTAGGTACTTGTTACCTTTTCATATTACCCAGCCAAGCCTAGAACCTCAAAACACTGGCCCCGACAGCCCATTTTTGGGAGAGGAGCCCAATCTGTACCACGTTGGCACAACTCTACAGCCAGTGCACCTGGGGTAGGCCAAACACTTCAACAGTTTTCAGCTGATAATGAGAAGTAACTCAGGTAATCTCAAAGTTTAGGTTGATCGCATTAATTTTAAGAGACAGCCTCCAGGGGCAGTTGCTCAGATAATGAAACTGTTGTTCCTCATCATCTCCCTAGGAAGTTATTTTTTTTAGTAGCAGAGTATCTGCTTGTATAAAGGTATCACCAGGAAGAAAAGAACCAGTATGTATTTACCAACTCTCTTTTCTTCTAATAATTGGTCCACAATCCCTTGCATTTATATGTCATTTGCATTCAATTAAACTGCCTGAGAATCTACTGTGTGCAGGACACCGCACAGGTGTTGGAGCAGGATTTAGAGATAAGATACAGTCTACTTTGGAGAAGTCCACAGACTAGTGAGCAGATAAGATTCATGAACAAATAATGAACAATGCACTATGATAAATATCTTCATGAAGGGACATACAAAGTGTAAGGCTTTTCAATTTGAAAGTGTGCTTTCAAAAACATTTTCTTATCTTACCCTTATTAATCCTGGAAGATAGGTCATATCATCATCATCACAATCATCATCAGGTCACAAACCAATACTATTAAGCAGCTACTATTTACCAGGTAGGGGCTGGGTGTGGACACAGACAAATAAGATGTGTCTCCTCTCTCTAAGGTGCCTGAAGTCTGGGCAAGAGGTAGAAAGGGGCTGACCCCAAAAACCTCAGACACATGCAGAAAATGGAGTCATTTCATTCCTTCCATCTATTGCTTACTATGCGGCAGACAATCTGCTAAATATTTAACAGAAATGAGCTCAATGAACCCTCCTAACAACTCGTGAGGTGGGAATCATTATTATCCCTATTTTAGGAATAAATCAAGGCCCCCCAAAAAGTTGTCACTTGCCCAAGGTTATACTGCTAGTAAGGAACAGAGCTAGGACTCCAAATAAGGAAAATGAGATTTAAAAAGAGTAAGACTAGCAGCTTTCAAAATCTAAAGGGTCAAGAAGTATCTGATTCTTTTAGTCTGAAAGGTTGTTTTTAGGGGGCTCAGTCTACTATCTACTAGGAAGAGAGGCTGCTCTCAAGTTACCAGAGCAATAAATGTGGACTATCTATCCAGGCAGGAAGTCCTAGAGGATTGCTACTGAAAAGCCTCCATTATGGCTGCAGTGACACAGATGGCGCTATGCTCTGAGCTCAGGGAGGTCAGGAACCATGAGTCTTCAGGTTGCATTTCTAGCACCCAGCTCCATTCTAGCACACAGACTTCACTCTCTCAACTTTTAGTGAGTAAACATATGAAGGGGCTAATAAATGGCAAGCACATGTCCCTAAGAGAAAACACTCTACTTTCACAGGGCTCACCACAGGAAATGATCTACCTAAAGTGACAAAGGTAGATGGTAGAACCAGAATTCAAACCTAGACATGTAACACTCCAAGGCGTTTTCCACCAGATACCCTGCCTCTCATCTCTAAGTGGTTTCTCATCCTCCCTCAACTGCTATAAACCACCAACATTCCAGTTTTCTGTTTGCCCAGGCCAAGGGTTTCTTGGAACACAGGACATTAAGGGCTAAAATTGGGACAGTTGGTCACTCTACACTACCCACAAGCTGCCTGCATCGCTAGGCAGCCCAAGGGTGGAGCATCCTAAATCGAAACGCTGGTCTGCTGAGGGTGGATGGGAACTGGCCACAACTTGACAGCTAAGGATAAAGCCTCAGAACCTGGGTTTTTCAAACTATCCTTGGTTCCAAACTTATTATATCTGCTGTCTCCCTCAATTAAAACGCCAGCTGCGAATCTTTTTTTTTTTTTTTTTAAGGGGAGGTAAGACATAGATAAAAAGGAAGCACCAAGTAAATATTCTTTTACCTTTTTAAGTGAGCAGAGGTTTAAGTTGGAGCAAAGGTTCTAAATGCAACTGCTTTCTCATTACTCAACTAGGAACCCCCGCAATTCTCTTGATAAACTGAGGACAAACTGAAACAGCATTGCAAATGAAATTTCACACTCACAATCAGTAGATTACAAGAAAAAAAATGTATACGTTATTTACAGGGTATTCAAACTCCCTTCAACTGAAGTGTCTGCAATGATAAGATTATACTTGAAAACAGAATAACAACAAAAGGATTTGAAGCAGGAGAGACTTATGTTGGACAGCTAGAATTTCTTGACCATAGGAGAGAGGGTGTAATAGTGTAGTGCTCTTACAGAACTTTTTTCTAAATCACAGATTCTCCTTTGCCTGAACTGATAGTTCTATGACCCTGTCTGAAATAAGGGAATGAGCAGATCACTTTTCATGGCTTGCCCCTCTCAATCTAGGAACTGGCATTCTCTCAATTTAGACAGTAACAACTAATTTATCCCTTCCCTACACCCTCAGAAAATTCCAAAAAGTGTGTGCTCCTGCATAGAAAGGTTTGATAAAATCCAAAAGCGAGATCACACCACAAGGTAGAAAAAGCAAAAACATGACAAAAACATGGGTATTATTCAAATACTCGATTTTTGGATAAAAGTCCCATGCAAAGGTGGGCCCTTTCTCCCAGGGATCAAGGAACCTCCTGACCACAGGGAAGAGGGGATGTTGAGAAGTGAGGACTGCAATGGGCAAGGAATGGGGCATGGTTTGCTTAACAGTTTCTCCTTTGGGGGGAAAAAAAAAAAAAAGACATTTTATGCACAAGGAGCTTATTTCTTAAACAAACACTCGTGGTTTTGATTTACACCACAGCCTGCTCCTAAATAATTTATGGCGGGTTAAATTTATTGCCGAGCCCTGGCTGGCTGCAAATTCGAATTGCCAAATAATTAGATTTTAGGGCAAAGCTTATAAATTACCCGTCGATTTGTCCGGACTTGTTTGTCAGTTGCTTTGTGCTTCGGGTCATCTTTGGCATTTGGCTGTTTGGGTTTTAATTGCTGATTTACACTTTGACAGATGAGAGCTGATGCTCGAAGTTTCAGGACAAGGAAGGGTAAAAAAATCAGAGCTTTAAAAGGCTGATTTTTCACCTACATGTCCCTCTTCACCCATCTCCATAGACTCCAAAGCAATTAAAATGTAGAAAAGAGACTGAAAATGGACACTGCTATTCTTTATTGGGAGTGGGGGTACAGAGTGAATTATAATTTACTTTACTGAAAGCTGAATTTAAAAAAAAATACATACCAATAAATGAAGGAGACTATATCCTTATATATATCCTAGAAACTATATCCTTACCCAGGAGTGTGCACACTTGTATCTACCTCTGTATGCACATGACTCTGGATCAGCCTTAGTTCAAACGTTTTTAGATATTCAATTCTAATAACTTCAGATATTAGTGACCTCTGTGAAGTTGACCCTTCAAGGCAGCAAACAACCAAATGATTTCTTTGTAGCTACCTGTATACATATATTTGTCATGGAATTAATTTAAACAAATAGGTTGTATGCAGGAGAGGTCCCCTGAAGGTAGCACTAAGGGAGGGCACAGAAGTGGAAGGGTGCCAAGTCCAACTTGTTATTTCTCTGGGTAGTGCCTGGCTCTGTCCACTATGTTGACAAAGGGCCTGCAAGCTCTATGCTCCCCAGAGAAGCAGGGCCTGCCTCCCAGCCACCTGCTATACCCTAACGACTTACTATGAGGCCATGCGTCAGAATAATACTAAGAGTAATTCTACTAAGAGCTGACACATATAGCTATTTCATGCCAAGCACTATTCTAAGCACTTTCATTTATCCTCTCAACAGTCCTATAACATTGGTACTAAACCCATTTTGCCATTAAGGCAACTGAGGTATAACGAGTACAAGTAACTGGTCTAAGGCAAGTCATACTGCTATTAGGTAGTAGAGAGTAGGCTCAAATTCAGAGAGTCCGGTTCTGAACCACTATTCTATACTGCTTCTCACCTAAACAGACTCTACCCAGCTCTCCTCACTTTGGAGGTCCAGAGCCCACATTCTGAGACTTGGGCACATGCAGCCAAAGTCTGTTCAGTTAACCACCCAACAAGGTGGGAAAAAGTCGTACAACTTGCTTGGAATCACAAGATGAACAGAGGCTTAGTTAGACAAAGACCATTTTTCCAATCAACGCAAATACTGCACTAAAGATCCACCAGGTGGGGTGAAGAGGTGGGGAGTGAATAACAGATGAAGACAGGACCAGGCCCACTTAGGCAGAGAGAGGGTTCTTATCAGGCAACTTGGAAAGAAACCCAAAGAGGCTGGCTGGGCTTCATTTCATGAGGCTTTGCTCAGTAACCCCATCGACAGCCTTAGGGGTTGCTGTTCTTGTCACAGAAGACTGCATGCCCGTGGGTGCTTCATAGATTCCCTGTTCTCCATCCACACCTCACGGCCAGAGCCAGGACAGGAAACTGTTGTGCTGGCATGACAACAGATTTTGAAAGTCACTGACTAGTAAGCAAGCAAATATGCAGACGGACATCCTGCCCACAATGTGCTCAACACTTTCCCACACACTGGCTCTTTTGATCCCACATCTCTGTAAGGCAGGCAGGAATTACCATTCTATTTTATACATGAGAAAGCTAAGGTAGTCAGTGGTTCACACACATGCTCCTTCACAGGCAGCATCTCATCATCTGTGAACTTATTAGAAATAAGTGTCTGGCCTCCACCAGAGACTTTCTACATCAGAAACTCTGAGGGTGGGGCCAGTACTCTGTTTTGTAGCAAGCCCTCCAGGTGATTCTGATGCTTGCTAAGTCTGAGAACCATTAGTCTAGACTAGAGCAGTGTTTTTCAGACTTCAAATTACCTGAAGATCTTGTTAAATTACAGATTGTATTTAATGCTGGGGTAGGGCCTGATATTCTGCATTTCTAACAAGCTCCCAGGTGATAGGGATGCTACTGGTTCTCAGACCACAATCTCAATAGCAAAGGTGTAGTCTAGAACATCCATGTGACTACCTCCTTATCAGAGATACTGACCAAGTGAGAATCAGAGCCCAAGTTCCCAGCTCCTCTCTCCTTACTTCAGCGTCCCCAACTGTTCAGCACCAGGGACTGGTGCTCCTATGAGAATCTAAAGCCTGATGATCTGAGCTAGGGAACAGCTGAAAATACAGATGAAGTTTCGCTAGCTCACCTACCGCTCACCTCCTGCTGTGCAGCCCATTTCCTAACAGGCCACAAACTGGTACCAGTCTGTGGCCTGGGAGTTGGGGACCTCTGCCTTACTGGACTTTCAAGTACTTGGGGCAAGCCCTTTAGATGTGCTAACTCTTGGCTCTTGCCATCAGACATCTTGTTTTCCTGGCTGCCAAGAGCCAGAAGAGAAAAATTGGTACGTCACATCCCAGAACTTTATAGAGCAGTTGGTACATCTCTGTTAGGGTGCTGGCAAGATGTGTTCTTATCATGGTGATGCCATGCCTGCTCCCTTTACGAATATGTCAATATCAGGGCTTCAGCTATCCACAGAGCACTCATGTCACTATTCTCTCCAGAAAACACCTTCCTTCTGTCCAAATGAACCAAAAAGCAGGTCTGGATACCTCTCCTATGAAGACCTCTTTTTACAGACACAAGCCAAGAGCTTATCTGGTCTATCTTACTGCCCCTAGTCCTGAGAAAGGCCTAACACTGGTCACAAATCTGGAACAGAATCACAGTAATTCCTGCAATATCCTGAGGCATCAAACTGGGGACTTATCACCAACACTACCAACCACCACATTCTACAGTAGCACCATGAACTTCCTTTAAGGCCCGCCCCTGGCATTGTTTCTCTAGTCATGTAAAAGTGAACCTTATCAAAATGGCACCTTTCATCCCATTCGCCATCAGTCCCCGACTCCTCCATCCCCAACTAACTACCAAGCCCTTTCAGTTGATCAGTTGGCATTTCATTTAAAATGCTGTTAGTAGTGGGGGCGGGGGGAGGGGGGACCTGTGAACAATGCAGACATAGTCCCATGCCATTTCCAACACGGCAATCTCAAGCCATGGCTCTCAGTTTTCATCATATTTTTGGAGAGCAAGATTTCAAGCTTTCTAGCAAGTTTTCCTATCTACCTGACCCTCATTACCTACCTCCCATAGGCCAATGGCTAAAAGGTTCAACAAACAGATCCTAGAGGAGTAACCACCTACATCACCACTAAGGAGCCCACCTATATCAGTTCTCCCTGATAGGGATCTTCAACTCAGAGCATCTCATTTATGACAACCACAAGTTTCACACCACTCCTTACCAAATATCTTCATACCACTGACTTCTAGGAGCCCACTACTATCCATAGGAGTTATAAACTACTTAAAAACATGGTTCTCAAGCTCATTTCTTTTCCAGAACATCTAAGGGCTACAACACATAACATCTCTCCATTCCCACCATCAACACCTTAGTCCAACCAACTAACATCTCTTTCAAATAATGCCTCCTAACCAGTTTCTCTATGTTCATTTTTAACCCCTTGGAACACCTTCCCCACTGCCCCCATGAACTCTGGCTTCCAACATTTATTTCTATTTCTTCTTTCTCACAATACATTCACACTTCTTATTCTGGCTCACCAACTTGGCCCTCAATATCACTGCAGAAATCTGCATGCTTCTTTCCTTTTAGCAACTTCGGCATCTCCAACTAAGAGTCTCTGTTAACATTTACCCTTCAGACAAGCCCTTGGCTGGAAAGGCCTTCTAGGGCTGGACACTGACCACAGCACTGAACACAAGTTGAGCACTCATGTAACAGGTCTGCTTTGCTGTGCAAACACCAAGATCCTACTCTGGCCAACTATGTACAGGGACAGGACCAAAACAGCAGCCCATTCCAAGGTACCTCTACATCAGATTGAAAGCTTCTTGTTGTTTGTCTCTCCTTCCACAGTCTACTCATCTCCTTTCTGATTCTCCTAGAACCTAACAGGGCTTTGCCTATGGCAGTACTCAGTACACACAAACCCTTCTCTGCCTATCCCAGCATGTTCAGTATTCCCACATGTTTGCCCTTCTGCTGCAGACTTGCTAGCCTGGGAGGCTCATGTCCATCTAGGAATACTCTTATTTCAGGCTTTTAGGCTATGACTCAATTTTCACAGCTAGAGCTCAAAACTCATCACATAAATGTATGACTGTGGGGGCTTTTTAAGTATTGTGAACATCCAGGACAAGAGAACAAAAATAATCATCCCAATGGCATCTTAATCAAAATGATGCAGGATCCTTTTTCCCAACAAGACACAGAGATGGAGAAAGCATCTCTCAACATCACTTTCCTCACGTCAAACAACTGAGATCAGTCTACAAAGTAAGAAATGTAATCAATATTGGGGATTAAAAAAAAAGCAAGACAGGATGAGGGCAGGGAAAAATGAAGCCTGTGGATTTACCCTAACAGCTCCTTTGGATTTCACTTCCCCACTACCCCTTCCCAACCTATTATCTTTCTCTCTATGGCTGTGTACCTGTTGCTGCTGCTGGGAGGAAGAGCTCAATCCCCATCCACATGCCTTCCAGTCATCTCGGCTATAGCAAATCTTCTCGTTACCCAGGCCTTCTACCTCTTCATTAATCCTTCCTTCCAGCTTCTCTGTTTGCAGGGTATAAACCTCCCTGGTCCGTGGAAGGTGGGTCTTCCCAAGGGATGCCTAGCAGACCCAGATCCAAATTGCCAGCACTTTGGAGGGTGAGGGTGGGGTGTCATGTTATTTTCCAGCCCTTGCCTCTCTCCAGAGACCTAGCAGCCCAACTCAGTGTTACTTTCAATGGCAGCTGAGGTATCAGATCAGCCCTCCATGACAATGCATCAGGGCCTCAGATGACATATTTCTACATTGACCCTCACCCTTTTTGCCTGCACTATTAACAGCTAAAGTTCTCTTAAACCTCTTCTAGTCTTCGTACTCTCATTCACAGCATTCCAATAAGACTTTCTAGCTTAAATGTGAGAATACTATATAACTAATACAGAAAAATCTACTAACCAAATGGTGAAATATTTACGAGGTTCAAAGTCTTCATCCTTCCTCTTCCTCACTTTCAGTATTCCCACAAGCAAGCCTGCAATCTAGGTCAGTTTTTTCAGACTTAGGTCCTCCTGGCTAACTGTGTGAGCACCTTCCTTCATCCCTGCTATGACAGTTCTGAGAAGCCCCAGGCCTACTTGGCCTTCTCCGGTCTCCTAAATTTCTCTTACCATAAAGACTATGCAACACCTCCTCCACACTGCAAGCAGGGTTATCAATGCCCTCCTTTGTACGCCCGCTGGAACAAGTACTTACCTATGTGATGGTATTTATCATACTGCTAAATGGTGTCTACCCTCAACTACGAGCTACTTGAGGGTAGAGACCATTTCCTACTTGCCTACATATCCGCAGCATCTAACACAGAGCTTGAGGTTGCTATCCAGAGTGAAAAGAGGTCTTTTCATTGCCTCTAAGGTGGTTACAATGAGGTCCTCCCCACTCTTTTGCTGATTTGGTTGGTTTTGTCATGTCCGACAAAAACCTAAAAAGGCAGCTCAGTGTCACCGTTAGTTTACAGTCCCTTATTTCATTCACCATTTATCAATGGCCCTATTCTTTAGAGCTCTTCCCCACCACCAACCTTAGCCCAGAGTCTAACAAAATCTGCATTCCTGTCTCAGCCCTGGGGAGGCCACTAGGCTGCAGGGGCAGGGCAGGATGTTTCCTGATTTGCACTAAATTATTTGGGGATTTTGCTACCAGTGACCCAGTGCTCCCCACGGGAAGTTCCCTGTTCCACTCCCCCACCCCACCCCTTGCCTCCCAGCAACTCCATAGCCTAACTATACACTGTGGCACCTTAAAGGTATAAACCCTGGGGAAGGTAGAGAAGCAGTCTGAACAGAGCAAATAAACCCACTTCGATGTGGTAACAGCACCATACCTCAGTGCTCCACTCCCCGAGATGTGTATTTTGCTTCTATATTGCTATGTCTGCTCTAAAGAAAGGAGGGCCCTTTGACTTTCATGTGAAGTTATAACAGGACCAAGACCTGGACACAGCAAATGCCTGTTCCCATTCATAGAGCAGTAGTGAAGAGCCGCGGTTAGAGTCAGGGGGAGGCCCATCCCTATGAGAGACCACCAGGAAACAGAAGCCAAGAGCTTTGGGAGGGGGAGGGGGAAGCACCACATTTATGGAGGCAGCAACAAAAAGGACAAAAGGACCCAGTGGGCTGCCGCCATTCCCACCATCATCACTGGCCACCAATAGAGAAATTCATTTATAACGACCCTGGAAGAAGAGACATGTTAAAGCAAAGATATAACTAAAAAGAAAGGCAGTAATTGGTCTGATGGGCAGGGGAAAAATTATTCCAGGAGTCGGGAGCCTGTGCAAGAACACTTACGACTCACACAGTCGTCATAACTCAGTCCCCTCAAGCATTTTGTGTTCTGCTTATGGTGTTAACTTTAATGTCTTAACATATAATACCATCCGCACTAACACAAAATACTACACACGCCAGATGAGGCTGAGTTATAGTTGCTATGGGAAGCATAACTTTGAATTTCCTGATTTTGGTGCATTTAATCTCAACCATAATGTTACATTAACGTCGGTTTTGCATTTCATTTCCCAGTTTAGAAGAATAGCGTCAGCTCCTTCGCCTGTCTGTATGTAGAGAAAAAAGTACAGGCTGACTGGGGCCACAGGCAGATAAACCATAACCCAACAACTGGGCTCTCCTTCTAAAAAGCCTGGCCCAACACCTCCCACTTGGAGGAGCTGCAACCAGGACAAGTGAATGGGGAGGGAAGGGTGGGTTCTTTTTCTATAAAACTGCCTTTCCATCCATTTGGAGTGTGCAGGCACCAAGAGCAGAGAGAAGGAGAGGAGTGAGGCTGAACACAGAGCAAGAACAATAGGTGTGTAGTGGGTGGGGGTTAGGTAGAGAGTAGGGGGATCTTGCCTTTTAGCCTTGAATGGAGAAGGGAATCAATATACTTTCATTTTAGGGATCTTAACCAATTTCCTATAAAGTTTTGCAAAATGTCTCCCTCACAGAAGACTAATAATGTGCTAGATCTAAGGCACACTGAAATTCTCTAAATGCCTCTCTTCTACATTATTCCTTCTCATGTCACCATCAACCCTCCCCCACTCTACCCTCCCAAAATAACCCAGCATCTGGACAATTTTCTATAAAAAGAAAACTCCTTTACTCATGGTTCTAACTCAAAATGCAGATGGAGTCTCTTTAAAGTTTCCTTCAAAAAAAAAAAAAAAAGTCTCTGTGGACAAAGACCGAACACTAGAAAAACCCCAACCCCAAAGGTCATCTTTCTCTAAAGTTATAGGCACTTGAATACAGACAGAAGAACAACAGTCAGCAGGGCTGCTACTGAGCAGTGAGAAAAAGTCTATACCCAGGAGCCTGATGGATGGCCAGAAGGAACTCAGAGAGGGAGGGCAGGTGGCAACCAGGACAGCCCCTCCCCAGAGAAGAAATGGGCTGCCCCTACCCTGGCCATCAGGACAACTGAGGTTACTTCCTCCTCTCCACGTGCTGTGGCCTATACCTCATTTTCTTCACTTACATTTGCTTTGGTCTTTTCTGAACACTGACGTGGTAAGAGAACTTGCCCCCAGGTTAAGGATGCATAATTAAAGATCCTACCAAAGCTTTCAGGCTGTGCTCCCTGGGCCTCAGGGTCACAACCACCAACATGTGATGCACAACCACACTAAAATGAGCAACATGCACCTCTGCTAACAGGACAAAGGAGCCACAATTCGCCTGAACTAGATAAAAACCTACTTCCATATCAGGAAACAATTCCTAAAGCAAAAAAGGAATCGTAGTCCTCAAATTTAGAGTCTCTAAAGCATTTTAAACCACCTAAATATTTAAGTGAAAAAAATGTTTTTAAATGAAAAGGTCTCATATCCAACCGATACCTATATTAATCTGAATCAAAACATGTAGAACAAAACGAGTGCAAAAACCAGAAAGCCTACAACTAGCAAATCAACCACTCTAGCTTCACCTAGCTGAACAAAGTACAAAAATAAACAGCAAAAATGACAAATGGAAAACACCATGTGTTTTACCACATTTATAACCAATATTGTTACTCGCCCAAGTACAACAGAGCTTACACTTGTTAGTTTTTCGCAGTGGCATTCCTTTAGGATAGCCCCAATAAGTTGACTCAGGGACTTCTGAAAACCAGAGACAGATGAAATGAACCCCGTACCAAGGCTCGCAATAGGCCCACACCCAAAACTTGTTTCTGCCTCCTACTCAGCTGAGGGAGATGACATACTGCCATAAGAATCAGAAGTGTACTATGCAGAGACCTCAAGTATGAAAGCTCCTGGGAGCCAAGCAGAAAAGGAGCTGGGATGGTTCTGATTCACAGTCCCAAGCCAGCCCTAGGAGGCATGCAGACCTTCCCCATAAAGTCTCTCTGTCAAGTGGACAGCCATCAAGCCATTCTGAGTAGTAGGAAGGACTGGTCTAAATGGCACACCAGATTCTAGTCCTTTTATTATCTCTTCTAGAAGTTTATTCTCATTCCAAATCTCAATCTTTCCTGTTTCCATTTAAATTCTTTTCTTTTTTGTCCTTATTAAAATGAAGAACAAGTTATTGTCATATTCCTTAGGACAATTATTTTTCATATGATGAATTTATTTAGTCTGGACAAGAGATAAGTCACTAAAACCATATTCAATTTCTTTTCTTCTTAAGTCTTATTATTGTGCTTGCAATGATTTTTGTTCCTCTTAACTTATGCTTTTCCAATTTCTTCACTGCCCATGTTGACCAGAAGACCATGAAGCACAGAGGTTCTAATGAGAACCTGACCTAAGATGACCTCAGTGGAAGGACGCTAACCTATTTGGGACTGACAACTTCTCCAATCCATCTTCTAAACTATCTCTGAATCCTAACAGGATCTTGCTACCCTTTAAACTTTAAGGACAATTTTTTTTTTTTTTAAGAGAGAAGGGGAGAGCTTTAAGTTGCCAGTAACAACAAGTCTCAAGTTTCCTGAGTAGCCCATCCCTTTCCTGAGACTGGATAATGCAGCAGAACTGCCTGGCCCCAAACTCACCTTCCTACCTGTTGATCACAGCACTGTAGAGGCTTAATGAAGTAGAGATGCATTACATTTATCACTTGCCCTAGATCCACTCAAATCCATCACTATGTCACAGCAAGAAGTTAGATTGATCTGACAGGATTTGCTCTTCTTCACAAACCCATGTAAGTTATTACTCAGTACCCTATGCTCTTCTAGCTGTTTGCTGATTGATTATCTGACGATCAGGTCAAGTATCTTCTCTGGAATCACAGTAAACTAACGGGTCTATAATTTCCAAGATCATTCGTATTTCCCTTTTAAAGATAAGCAAGACAGCAAATGCTTCTTCCCGAGTTCTCTAAAGCAACAGCTAATGCTTTGCTAATAATGAACCAAGGCAGCCAATTCTTTAAGTGCCCTTGGAATCACATCATCAGAGTTCATTGATTCTGGAGATAATCTTTAATCAGGCCCAGATCCTGGTAAACAGCATGAAACCTTACCTCAGCCTAGGTCTGAAAGGCCTTGGTGCCTAAGTCTGGAAAGGAAGTTGGTGATACAAGTGATTTAAATCTGTACTGCATTACGTCTTCAGCATTGCAACAAATAAATAAAAAGAACGAAAATAAATAGATAGAAAGAAAGAAAGAATGAACGAACGAACAATGTCCTTGAAAGAGAGATGAAAGGTGATACTGACAGACCAAATTGAGACATGAATCAGGGCTTCACCTTCAGCAACATTGGCAGGACGCTCTGTAGGACAAGAGTACAGAGCTACGTAATTATCTGAGCTTACACTTTGAAAAGTTCAGAAACGAACATACATAGGCATGTGCAAGAAAAAGGCAGAAAGCAGGAAATGCCATAAGGTAGGTGCCAAGCAATCATGAGGGTTCAGAAGAAGGATGAATCATATGCAATAGGGATGTACTGGATCTTAGACTCAGGTCCCACAAGGGCTTACTAACTGAAATCTACCGGTAAAGGAAATAATATGGTATATTAGGATATGGATCCCTGATTCCCAGCCTGAGAGAATCTACGTAACCAAAATTCCCATGTATCACCCAGGTACACCCACCACAGAATCTCCAGTAGTTGTTCTGGAAGTCAGAGAAGACTCTACAGCACGGGCTGAGAAAGTAAGTGTGGCTCAGGTAGCTCTCAAGCCACATTCCCTTTCATCCAAAGTTCCTTCCCTTAGGACATTCTTGTCATCCTGCTCCTGTCTTCCCAAGCCTCAGCAGGCCTGATCCAATGTCCCAACGACAGACCACTACTTTAAGGGAGAATTGTAAAGAGGAGAGAAGAAAGAGGAAGAAAGATAAAAGGGTTGTGGTATCTGCTTTATGGAAAACGATCTATTATTATAAAGAAAGAACACCTTTCTGGGGAAAAAAAAATCAACCAGGAGAAACAAACCTAGTTTATCTCTGAATAGACCCCACTCCTCTCTGTCTCCCATTGTGCCTGATGCTACAGTCTTCAACTTCCTCACTATTCCCAGACCAACCTGTCTATGCATCCCAAAATTACAGACCTGATAACCCAGGCCCACAGGGAAGTTACAGTTCTAGAACCAGGCATACCCAAGGCCCCCACACAACCATAAACTGCCATATCAGACTCCAGTCATTCCTTCAAAGCAAACACCAAGCACTCACTCCATGATCACCAAGCACAGGTGCCTCTCTGCTGTTAATCCAAGTTTCCTGGCAGCACTATCCTAAAAGGTCTCTGAACACAGCTGGTGACTCAGAAAAAAAAAAAAAAAAACAGAAAAACAAAGAAATGTTCCTTTCCAACAGATCAACAACAGTACTTGCTCAGGTTATCTAATGCTGCAAAACAAATCATCTCAAAACTTAGTGGCTTAAAACATTAATAATCATTTATTATCTCTCACAGTTTCTGTAAGCCAGGGATTCAGGAGTGGCTCAGCTGGCCAGTCTTGCTCAGGGTCTTTCCTGAGGTTGAAACCAGACGTCCACTGGGATATGAGAAAGTTTCTCTGGGTCCCCAAAAGCAAAACTATCCTCCCTCCCTCCTTGCCCAACCCACATTTTCTGAAGCAGTGATGCAAGTTACCTGAGGATGAATCTGTGGCTTGTCGCACGTGGCCTCAAAGTCCAGCACTAAAAAGTAGTGATACCTCTGGGGAGGGAAGGACACCATTGCCGCCATGGATGCGCCAAAGCCGTGGGCCGCCAGCTTTCTGGTGGATATGGAGCAGAACTCCGGAACACCACAGGGAGAAAATAAGTGGGAGCCCAGCACTTTTCTTGCTCTTGAAAGTAAATATGAAGAAAATCGAGCTGCTCCAGTCTGTAAAGGTGCTAGCATTGAACATCCAGAAGCATCTAAAACTTAGGGGAGAAAAGTTAAAAAAAAAAAAAAAAAAAGAACAGAGAGCCTGGGTTACTCCCCTCCCACTGTGGCCCTGCTTCATCTAGTCTTCAGGGACAGTCACACAACATGAACCACTCCCCAGTGTGTTTCTGGGCCCCTTTTCTAAGTCAAAGTATTCATTACTGAAGTTCAAGACACTAATACTGGCCCCTGCAGCATTATGACAGTTCGGAGTATGACAGATCATTCTCAAAACAACATGCAATGCTGGCCTTCATCTTTAAATGGAGCTCTTAAGTTCAAAAATGAGGAGAAAGAAAAATTCTGCGCTCACTTCTCAGGTGGTTAACAACATTAACAACATTAAAGCTAAGGTTCCCAAAGTAACATGAGGCAACCCAGTTGCACGAACAGTCCTGGGAGCTAAGTAGACCCAGACCCAAGATTCTCTCTTCAGCTCCATTAGGAGTCATTTGCTCCTTGCTTTTCTGTCTGTATCTTGACATCTCTACATACCCTCTTCAATTCTCCAAAGTGAAAGCCAACAAAACCAATCACAGGGGAGCTTGCTCATGATATTCTGATTCCCCAGCCCCCAAGCCAGTAAGTGGCACCCTGGGAGAATGAATTATGCCTGCAGAGCACAGCTGGCAACAGCCTTAGGCCTTCTCATTTGCTGCCTTCGGACTCACTCTCTCTACAAGAGGCCTTGAACGACTGCAGGACTTTAAATAGGGAAGAAAAAGAGAAAACCCAGATGTGGCAGTAATGGGAGCATTGCTAAAAGTCTAGTAAAGTTTTCTGAGTGAACATGTGCAAAAAAAAAAGATCCAAATGACTTTTCAAGTTTTCCCTTTAAATTTCCAGAATGTCTGTTCCTTCGAGGGATAACTAAATATAAAAATCAAAGCCTAAGTTTTACTCACAAATAACACAGCTTCCTTAAAAAAAAGAACAAAGCAGAAATTTTGTTTTTCCTCCCTTTTATACCAAATATTCAAATTCTCTCAATTTTACCTCAAATAAGAAATATCATTGCCCAATATAGAAATGGCCATAGTTTATGCCTTCTGAAGCTCAATTCCTAAAGAGCCAAAAGCTTGCCTCTGAAAGGCTGCAAATCAGCACTCGCTCCCTCATGTAGGCTGGAAAGGGAGAGAAGTCTGTGAAGTACAGAACACACTCAAGAGCCATGAGGTCACTCCTACCTGAGTGGACTCGACAACACCAAGTATCGCTTCTGCTGGCTGTCCTGACTCACTGAATGAGCTACAATAACTCGCCTGCACAGGACATATGCTAGTATGGGTTCTCAATCTCCCAATCCCTATAGTGAGATTCCATGTGGACTCAGCAGAGCTAAGACTGAAAAGTATTTTAAGTTCTTCACGGGTCAGCATATGCACAGTACTTGTTTTCACAATAGCTTCACAGCCTCTCCAAAAATGTGGCCATTAGGTAATCCCTTGGAAACGCAAATGGGCCAATGTCCCTTCGAAAGCTGAAATCTAAAATAACTCTTCATATCAAGCACTCCTAAACAAGTAGTACTAAAAAACCTTGATGAGATGGGAGACACCAGTCTACTCAGATTACACATTCTGGTTGGGATCCAAAGTCTCTCAGGGCCTACAATGCTTCTCTAAACCCTCAACATCAGGCCATGCACAAGGACTTTTAAAAGTCTTATTTAATGTTCTCCAATGTGTAAATACCGTATATAAAGGGTATATATCGTCAACCATACCCCATCTGCCAAATACTACAGGCAATTAAGCATAGTGATTAAGGAGGGCTTTCAGGTTTGAATCCTAGCTTTACCACTTATTTGCCATTGCACCACGGGCAAGCTCTGTTCTTCCTCACCTGTAAAATGACAATAATGGCTCCTAATTTTTAAGTGAGAATGAAATGAGAGGACACATATAAAGCACTTAGAGCAGTGTCTGGCACGTAAGGGCTCAATAAATATTAGCTTACTCTTATTACTCTATTGGGCTATGCCCACCTGGTCAAACCTGGGTCTCCATGGGACTATAAATCCAATTAATGCATTAGACAACTTCAGAGAGTAATGTCAATGTCTCCTGCACACCTAGAATGCTCTAGACTTCTCATATAGCATACTACATGTGCCCCTTCCCTGCCCAGGACAACATATTAATGGCCAGAGGTACTCTTGCCTGCAGGCCTTGCTTTCTCACCTGATTTCACCCATGTCAAAAAGCTTCTCTTGTAGGTAGTCTTAACAGCAGACATTAGGAGACCAGGCCTCCACATGTCAGCAGTCACTAGGTTCTACACTTCCTTCACTTCCAAAAACCAAGTTCAACTCAAGTCAAGAAACAAAGGGCACCTCTTCCTCTTCCTTTCCTAAAAAGTTCAATTCAATCCAATGGCTTTAGAGTCATTTGTTGTGGCAGAGGAAGGTAGGTATTAACACTAGGGAGAGAAGAAGGGTCTAGAGGCCAAGTAGGTGAGGAGGGCATCCATATGGTGGCGTGTCACTGTATGAATGCCCTACATGCAAGGACATTGTCCTACCTAGGTGTGATGTAACATGTCAGAGATCATGTGGAGTGTGGAGGGCATCCACAGGGGAAGGTGCGGAGGAGTCTGTTGTGGGGAGTCATGGGCAGGGTATAAAAGGCACCCAAGAGGAGGAAAGGACGTGGCAACAATGGGACATGAGTTACATACAGAGGAATTAATCAGAGAAGGGTAATGGGAACCACATTTCTCACTGTTAGAGTATAGAATTAAAATACGGAAAGGGGAAAAAAATCCATGCTGTCAAACTGGAATTGGAGGTCGCAGTGTGAACTCATGGTTTCTGATATATATATATGTGATGCAAATGTGAGTTTGTGTGTGTGTATACTCACATTTGCATCATATATATATATATTTCAGAAACCATGAGTTCATGTATACACACACATACAAATATATATACACACATGCATAAATATTTTCTAAGCCTGTCTACTGACGGAACAAGAAGCAGCAATACTCCAATAGCAATGAGCACACATAGCACCCAGCTGCCTTCTAAATGACATTCTCCACTGAAAAGCCAGAGCTCTTTAGAGAAATGGCTGATTCCAGAGCTACGGCAGGGAAAGAACAAGATGAGCCTGGAACATCTTACTGTGAAAGAAAGCAAGGAAATTCTCAAAGAATGATGGGAACATAT
>NW_011888916.1:1071892-1100340 GCF_000151845.1 Pteropus vampyrus
AGACACCAATGGCTCCTCTGCAACCATTACTGTCGGTCAGGTAAATAACGCATGTGCCAAAATACACATTTAATGAGGGAAATAATATGCCTTTATAAAAAGCCTCAATCTGTATTTACCTGAGAGACCAGAGAAGCACCAAATCACCAGATTAGTGGAACCACAGAGGAGTCATTCTGGTGTCTTGGGTAAACAGACATTTTATAGCCTTCCATTACTGGACGGGGGAAGGGAAGGTGAAGGAAGGGGGCCATCCTTTAATATCCACATATGCAGGCCAGGAGAGCCTGGGGGATACAGGGTCTACTCCCACCCCATCTCTCCAACTGCTTATATTTGTAATCTCAGTGAGGCAGGGGGGAACATGGGTTTGTCACACCCATGGGTTCAATCCATTCCCTTAAAGGCCAGACTGGGAACAGGGGATTCCAGAGAAACTCCAAGGCACCAAAGGCAGGTTCTGAGTCCACCGGAAGTACCTGAGACAGCAGCAACTTCCCCAGTTCCCAGTCCTGGGGCAAGGCCCTGTCCCAATCTGACCTGTAGTACAAGTGCACCTGAGTCACAGAAGCATCAACAGAGAATTCAGTAACACCTGTCTGGAACACACTTGGTCAGAGGCTCTATCTTAGGCAGCTAAAAATAGCCGAGGAAAAATATAAATAAACCATATGCCTTCAGTAGTCATAACCTTCAATCTAATGAGTGCATCCTTAGTGCCAGAGCACTCTCTACAAAAATCTGACTGGTAAAGGTGAAAGAAAACCTAAGAGGCAACACAGTCCAGCCAGCCAGTGAAAATGAGCCCCAGAAAGAGAAAAGGATTGCACAAGGTTCACATAGCAAATATGATTAAGAATCGAAGCCAGGGCTCCCAACTCCCAGTTCAGGGCCTTAGGCCGTTGCCCCAACACAAGGAGCAGGCCTCACCACTTGTCTCCCAAGCTTCTATACAATCTCACAGTGGAGGCCCATAGCCTGAGAGCTAGGTTTAGTTTGCTGAAAGACAGAAGTTGAGACAACAAAGCTTAATGTACCCTGGAATCCCTACATGGCCACAAAGTGGAATGGAAGGAGGAATTCTAAAGCTGGGTCTTCACCTAGACAAAACATTTTCCTCTCTACAACCTGTCACTCCTCTGCCCTATAGCTAAAGTTGCTTCTGCTCCAAGGCAGGGCTAGGGAAAGCTCACCCAGTATCAGAAGCAGCTGCTAATCTCTATCAACATCACAGGCCACAGAAGGCTCACTCTCCCCCTACCTTTCTCAGCAGGTCAAGGCAGCACATAAAAAGAAGTGACTGTGATTTACCTGCAGTATGCTAACTTATCAGCCACAACCAGGAGCTTGGGCAAACTCCATAGAGGGGCCAAAGCTGGGAAACATCTCTTTGCAAAGTCCTGCAAGTCCATTGTGGCCACACTGCACATGAGAAGGGGCAGAGGTTTGTTTCCTAACACACCACAAATAGGACAGAAATGGAGGGAGGGCTGGGTATAGTACTCTTATCCCTGTAAGCACTCCCTATACTTGTAGACAGCATCTGACCCCGGAGGAGAGGTACCCAGAAACTTCTATACCCCTGCTTCCAAGATGCAGAACTGGTATAGAAAAAAGGAGTCATATAGCTAGTTGTTAAAATGCTGGTATTAGCCAAGTCTAGGTTCAAACCCTGACTCTACCACATATTCTTTGTAGTAATACCTATAATAATACCTATCTCTTAAGGGTTCAATTCAATCACGCAATGTATATAAAGTGCTTTGCACAACAGCAGGTGCTCAGTAAAAGGGAGTTAATGTTATTAATACATGATAAAGAGGAAAGGGAAATACCATTTTCTGAAAATCTACTATAAGCCAGTCACTATGTTAGTGATTTATATATTTCACCTCATTTAATGCTCTCATCAAGAAAAATGGGTAACAGTATTCCCATTTTACATACGAGAAAACGAAGGGTTGGAGGCTCTCAGCTCTCTGGGGCTCTGTTCTCCTCTCCCATGTTTGAGGGCCCACATCTCCCCCACTGGACTGATTACCCCACCAGCCATAAGGCTAACAATGCATATCAACTTCGGTTTTTCTTTTGAGGTAAGGTGTGACTTTAACTAAAAGTAACTCAACCACAGCAATAATTAAGTTTGTCCAAATCATCCAAATTTGTTTTGATAATACTTTTTTTTTATATTTTAACAAGAAAAACAAATTGCAGCCCTAGGTATAAAAGGCAGAAACAGGAAAGGATAACCTGGATTAAAACAACTGCAGCACAAGAACTCAAAGCCTCAAGTACAATTCCAGAGGAGCGATCCTCCCACCTCACAGAGCAGGGAAACTGACAGGAGGCAAGGTGACAACCAGCTCTTGGTGGGCTCCCCAAATGCGATGTTTCCTTTTACAAATCTGTGCCGTGGCAAAGTTTCCTCCTTTTCTTTTGGAATGCACTTCCATTTCCACCAGGCAACTTATTGCTCCTTCTTCAAAATCCAGCTCAAATCTCTAGCTTTTGGGAGCTTTATGACAGATACCCCATCACAAAGTTAATTGCTTAAGTGTGATCCAGTAGCACAGTTTATCCCCATTTCATAATTTTTTTATCTCATTATATTGTAATATTTTATTTATCTGTTTCTCCTCATACCAGAATTTTAAGGTAGAAGGTGAGAAGGATGGAAGATGGCAGGTATAGCTGTGTGCATGTGCACGTGTGTTTAAAAATCATATTTGACATGATACTTTCTTGGGCTTGTTTTTTGTTAGACTCTCTAATGCATTTTAAAATTTCAAGTAGCATTAAAGAAAAACATCAGATTAGTTGTTTTTCATCTAAATAAGGCATGAGTATAAAAAGTCTGAGCAACACTAGGCTAGATACAGATCCTTAAGGTCAAAGACCACGTTTTATTCATTTCTGTATTCCCAGCACACAGCACAGGACCAGGCACAAAGTAAGTGTAAGCCAATGTGTGCTGAATGAATGAATATGTCCAAAGTCATGATGTCAATTGCTACGGAATCTGAACATGTTAGAGCAGGGCCTAAACACCAAGTAACGCTTGCTTGCTTGATTCCTTCCTTCTCTCTCTCCCTTTCTTCTTTTTCTTTCTCGTTCCTTCTTCCTAGCCCATCCCATTCTGTCCTCCACAGTGAGTGAGTGAGTAAGTGAAAGAGAAAGAGAGGTGAAGGAAAGGGGAAGGAGGGAGAGGAGGGAAGGGAGAGGAAAGGAAGAGAGGAAAGGAAGAGAGGAGAGGAAGAGAGGAGAGGAAGAGAAGCGGGGAGAGAGAAACATTGCCTTAGTGCTGGAATACTATTAAAAGAATTAATTTAGGGACCAGTGTTTGGACTGTCACATCCAATCACTACCCACAGATCTACAGCTTCCCAAATCAAGCTCATGCAAAGAAGAATCAATCGCAAGGACACAGAGGGTCTGAACAGGCATACTAATGGCTTCCTGAGGTGCCAGCGGCCAGCTCTGACACTCCCATAAATTATCCGCCTTTTGATTTTACCTGTAGCTCTGGGGCACAAGGCACAATTTTGAACATATCAAAGCAATCTCTTGTAACCCAAGGCTCCCCCAAGAATGTCCCCAAAGGAGGACGGGCTAAAAACAATGACCCAAAGGGAATCTGCTTCCCAACAGGCCTGTTCCTAGCAGCTATCAATTAAAACCCAACAGGACCAAGTGGATAAAGTGGGACCGAAATCAAGCCCAGCAGATCTGGACAAGGCATACATCAGACTACAGTTCTGTAGTAACTATACATCTTTCACTCAAAGGAAGAGAAATCACAGCAATAAAGTAAACAATTTCTTCTGGAGGCAGATCTGCACTAGCTCTGACAGTACCTTATAGCATGACCTCAGGCAACACACTTAACCTTCCTGGGCCTCAGTTTCCTTGATGGTTAGCAGGGACAACAATGCTGACCACCTGACCCATAGTGGTGATGAAAAGTAATAAAAGACATTTGAGAGGCACTTTACAAAGATGCCACAACAGTGGCAACACTAATAAATGACCCCAACAGACTAGGATTTAGAAATGACTGGTCACACTTCAGTGAATTACTTTTCGGTAGCTGCTCACTCAATTTGCTTCACTAATGGGTGTTGGGGCTAAGGTCCACCCTGAAGAAAATTCTGGGATGCTGAATGAAACTTCTGTTGTCTGAAAATTTTTCATTATGAAGACCAGTGCCTTGCTTGAATTGTAACTTCCTCCTGTCTGAGGGCTGCCTCAGCCAAGGTCTATGTTTCTATTACATGACCACAATTACAACTGTGAGGACCCAAAACATACTAAGCCAAAGGCCAACTGACCAAATTGTGGCTGCTTTTTAAAAAATTATTAATTGTGTAAAATATTATTAGTAACAAAAATTTAAGATACTGTGCTAAGAGCTTTACATACATTATCTCGCTAAATTCTTTAACCAACCCTATTAAGTTCCACTATCTACACTTTACAGATAGGAAAGCTAAACTCAGAGAGGTAAGTCAGTTGCCCGAGGTCGCATTAACACTTACTAGAAACCTAAAGGCTTTCCTCCAGCTATGCAAGTACACTGGGGCTTGTAGGAGGAGGGAGACAATTCATGGGACACTCAACTTTATTCGGTTCCTATGCCTGACATATACCATCATACATTCCCAAAACCAGAAATAGAGGGAAAAAGTCATCAGTTTGCTACAAGCAAGGAAAGGAAAGACTGAGTAGGACATGTCTAGAATGAGGATAAGTCCTGGAAAGCTTAGGAAAATAGGTCCTCCTCTGCATACATAGTTCAAAAGTTCAAAACAATTCACATTATGTGTCCGAAGACCAAGATCCCTACCAGGGCTCCATTTATTCCCTACTTTTTTAAATAGAAAAGAGTTCCCAAAGCTTTTTCATTCATTCAACACCAACTTGGCCTTCCTAAATCTTTTCTAGTCCGCGAAAGAGGAGCTGGTATCGCCAACAAAGTCTTTGGTAGACATCCTTTAAGCACTAGTAGATGGCCTGGAAATCAATAAAGAGAACCAGTATACACATATACACAATGGTTCAGTTATATTCAATTATTAAGTATTAAAATACTGCCTCAAAGGAGGAAATACAAAATGCTACCAATGTAACTGCCACAGGCTCCTTACTGGTCTCTCCACCTCCAGTATGTCCCCTTTGATCCACTCTTAACACTAAAATCAGAAGAAATTCCTAAAACACAAATTATCAGTCCACTGCTTAAAACCTTTTAATGGCTTATTGATAGTCTGATCCAGGGATTGGTAAACTATGGTCCACGGGCCAAATCCAGTTGCCACCTGTTTTTATAAAGTTTACTGGAACACAGCCATGCTTATTCATTTTTCTATTACGGCTGCTTTCATGCTGTTAACAGCAGAATTGAGTAGAGTTGTGACAGAGAACCACAAAGCCTAAATATCTACCAGCCTTTTATAGAAAAAGTCTGCTGACCTAGTCAATATTTTTTTACACCCACCATTTAATCCTAAGATCTTATAAGGCCCTGTCCTCTGCTTACATTTCCTGTTTCATTTCTCACCATATTTTCTTGCCCCCTTCCCACAGAATATTGTTTCAATTACCTTGAACTTCAGTTTCACAAATTCGACAACGCTCTGACCTTCACACTTGCTCCCTCAAGTTTTCATCTAATTCTAGATGAGGTTACTTCCTCTGAGAAGCCTTTCCTGAGCCCACCGGTCTGTGTGAGGGACCCTTCTGAGTGCTTCCAGAGCACCTATACTTACCTTATTATAGCACTCTCAGAGTGTAATTGCTTCTTTACTATCTGTCCTCCCATGAATTTGTAAGCTCTTTGGTGTCAGGGACAGTAACTATCTTATTTACCACCACAATCCCAGGACCTAGAGAAGTGCCCGGCCCTTATTATTGAACACAGAGTTTCTGAGATCCTGAATATCAATCATCAGAGTCCACCTTTTTGGCTAGCCCCGATTCTTGTAAAATGGAGACAGGCTGGGATTAACTATCCACCCAAAGCTGACCCACAACCCAAACTAAACCAAGACCTCAAAGGCCGTGGTCAAATGTATTATCAAAAGCCAATTGAATGTGTTCTATCCTACTGTCTAAAGATGTGTATTTATCAGGATAAAGAACTATTCCAGCTCTATTCAAACTTTCTGAACCTAAAGTAGTTATTCATGCAATGTCCACAAAGAAATCATAAGAGAACTTGAGAGTCTGGATACTCCATCTCCAACTCTCACACTTCATAGACTTTGGGTAAGTTTCAGTAGTCTTTGAGCATATGGCGTCTTATTAGAAAAAGCTACAGAAAAATACAATCTGCACCCCTACCCCTCACCCTCCAAGCCCAAATACTCATAAGGAAGAAGTCAAGCCATACTTGACCATGCAACAGGATTCTCACCTCTCCTTACTTCGAAGACGCCAAGGTTGGTAGCTGGGGATACTGAAGGTTCTGTGAGAGCTGGAAAGCCCCAATGCTGTGGATAAATACACATCTCTGCAACAAGTCTATTTCGATACAAAGGATCAAATACCCAAGGGGCTGCTATTTAAAACAATTGAAGGACCACATTATATTTGAACTCCTAAATTCAAACTACTTTGGGATAACAGCTATCTATGTGTAAGGACAGTGCCTGAACAGAATTTTCAAAAACTACTAGTACTATGCATTTTTGGAATGATGAATTTCATGTTCTCTAGTAGCATACTTTTCTTCCCACGGAAGCTTATTTCCTAGAAACATTAAACATTTACAATATCTGAGCTTAGAGTGAGAAAGATGGCTATGAAGTGATGGCTCTCTGGATAATCCAAGAATTCTAGTCAAGAAGTGGTAACTAACAAGGCTAACGATATTCAGAACTCAGGAACTGAGGCCAGGATTGGAAGAGGGGTTGGTTGCCACCAACCCACAAGCCATGTTGCAAATGGCCACATAGACCAGGGAACACTTGCAGGATACCTCCAGGTCTGCCTCAAGTACTAAGAAAGTAAAGGTAACCAAGTCCCAAGAGAAATCATAAATGGACACCTATCACACTTATCACCGAATTCAAATCTTCCAAAGGACTACAAGTTGTAAGAGAGCAGTGCCCTTTGCACAAAGAAACAGCTAGGTTTGGAACCAACCTATTCCTGTCTACCACTCTACACATTCAAGAATTTATTCTACCCAAATACTCTGGGAGAATGCCACTCACCAACTTACCCCACCACAAAGAAAACATTTTTCAAAATGAAAGGAAATAAAAGCACTTTTATTTGGAAATTTCAAGCTGGAAGGAGAGCTCTCAGCCAAGTTCTATGACCTAGCTAGCCGATTATTTACAGGATCTTTGGGCAGGAATTGTTAATGAGCTTTTAATTTGGAGTGCTTAAGTTGCCAAAGTGCTCTGAGCTCCAGTGAAGCACCACAGAATCCATAAAGGAAACCTTATCAATCACTTCCTGGCAGCTCCCTTCCCCCAACCCCCATCTCTGATGAAAGGCAGCCAAGTGGGTTTCTAACCAAGATCACAGACACACACATTAGTGGAGTCACACTCCAAGTCCCTGTTTATAAATTGGCTTTTAAATGGTAGGGGATTCAGGTATAATATACTTAAGCTCCAGGCATGAACCCACTAAAACAAGGCATGCTGTGTATGATAAAGTCAGAATAAAGCAGAATTTGATGAAGCCAATTTCTGGTAGAAACTCAACAACCAAAAATCATTCAACCAATCACAACCTACTATAGTTCAAACAGTGTATAGTCTTTAGCCAATGGGATTCGTGGATTTTTTGCCCTTCAGCAGGGAGACTGATAAAATGTCTGACAAGAGCTAATATCCTGGAAGGGACCAGAGACCTATAGCAGAGGCAATGATAGACACTTTCAGTTTGCAAAATCCAGCCCTAAGGACAGAATCCAAACCCCCAATGAGGGACCACATTCAGCATCTTCCAAGTCAACAAGAAGCAGTTATATTTTGCAAGAACTCGCAGTCAAGCCTTAATCCAAGTTCACAGTAAGAAAGCACCTGTTGCTGCAACATTTGCAGGAACAAACAGAAAGCTAGCCCGATTAGGCCCCTTGTTCATTCATTATCTACTACTAGACCTGTACAGATTTACAGAGGTAAACTGCTAATACTGTGTGTATGTGTGGGTGTTGGGGAGAAGAAAAGGGGATATCCTATTTACTATCTCCTTGGTGGGTTTCTATCCTCTCTGGTCAAACCTCTCTTCTTCTTCCCTGGTAATCCCATACAGGAAGTCAGCGTCCTTAATCGCCTACCCAGTCTGTCTTGCAAAGCCCTGCCCCGCTCCCTCTCCACCTGAACGTAACTCAGTGGATCATGCACCCAGGGTGAGCACATGGGCTAGCACCCTAGGATGCACAAACTGCGCGCCGCGACCCTCACCCCGCATGCATCAACCGGGGCCCAATCTGGGGGCCCACTCCGCATTACCCACCCCGGGGTGTTGCCCCCAACTCGGGCCCATCCAAGTCCAGGGGAGAGTAAGGGTTGGGGCAGGGGGCCAGGAGACCAGCACTCCTTCCCAGGGCCGCCCCCGCCCCCCATCAGCAGCAGGAGAGGCTGTCGCCATGGCAACGCCCCCTCCTCGGGGCCAGCGCGGCAGGCTCCCTCCAGGTGCAGGCCCCGACGTCTCCCTCGGCCTCAGCAGGCGCTCAGGGCAGTCTACGGCCGCGGGCACGGCCCGCGCCGACTGCGGCGCCGTCCAGGCAGAGGCAGGGCCAGCTCCGCCGCTCCCCACCGCCCGTTCCCCGCCGCCTCAACAGCGGCAGCCAGCACCACGAGTGCACAACACACCGACTCACCTCCGCGCACTCTGACCCCGGCCGACGCGACCGACGGGCGGACGCAGTGGCCAACCGCTGAGCCTGCCACCGGCTCTTTCAACCAATGGGCCGCAGGAGGGCGGGGCTTCTTCTCCCCAAAGGCTTACTCTCCCGCCGACATGCGCGCTAAGGTGTGTCAAGATGGTGACTCCCAGCAGCTGGCCTTATGGGACTTGTAGTTTTGAGGTGGCACGTACTCTGAAGACAGTAAAGGAGAGGGCTCACTTCTGATCCACGATAGAAATTTTTTTTGAAAAAACGAACTTTCCAAGGTCTAGAGCGACCCAGGTCCATTTTCGTTTTCCCACCTTACAATATACTCATAAGGTGAATATAGGCTTATAAGGCGATGTTATATTTAGATGACACCCTCTCATGCTTCCTTCATTCAACAAGTCGTTATCCTTCACTCTCTGTGGTGGGTGGGCCTCGGGGAGAACTGAGAGGAGGGGTATTTTAGGCTAAGAAGAAAATGCTTACATTTTTTTCTAACTTTTTCTAAGTTTTCATAAGGACTTTCCTAAGGAAGAGGGAAATGACTTGTTCAGGTCGGCTTGGGAGGGAACTTCAGGGTTAAAAGGATTCTGGCCTCAGCTGTGGGGAACTTCCATAGAGAGTCTCTTACGTTGGCTGGAGGGAACTCTGGCCAAAGGCAAAAATGTGTTTCTTCATCTAGGTTATGCTCTCTAGGAAGTCATGGGTACCAGGTTCTGAGCTGGGAAACCCCAGCCTTGGCCAAGCCAAACCAATGATGTCTTTGACAGCCTCCCAGTCAGCTAGGAATCATCTCCTGGGCCTAGCTTCACCAAGCCCTCTCTCAGTCTGCCATCTGCATATTTTCACTTAAGAAAAATTATGCCATTTCTGGGCCCTTCCACTTCTGTGATATCTGACCTTAACATAATGGTTCCCATTTGAGCTGGGAATACCTTCCTTAATCCCACATAATGGGTTAGGTGATGCTGCTCTGCACCTACAGAGTTTATCATATTGTTTTATAATTGTCTATTTCCTTTTTGTTCCTCCCCCAGGGCTGTAAACTCCTTTAAGGTAAGCATTGTTTCCATATTGTTCATGCTGTATCAGTAATACCCCAGCACAGTGCCAGGCATAAAGCAGGCACGCAGTAAATGTTTGTGGACAAATGAAAGAATAAACATCATCAGGGACAGATGTCACTTTACTCAAGGTCAATAAAGTAGAAGCACACCTGACTATCCTCTGATTCTTGGAGTTGGAATTGGGTCTTCCTCCTCCCGTTAATGTCATCTAAACATTATAGTGCCTCTGCTAAGTGTCAGGTACTATTTTTGTTGCTGAAGATTCATTAGCGAATAGGACACACAAAACCTATATCTTTAAAGAACTTTCATATTTGGGGGGCAGGGTAGAGAGAGAGGAAGAACAGACAATAAACAAGTAAATAAATAGATAAATACAACTGGACAAATAAGAGGCCCTGAGATGGCATCCCCTGTCTCTGGCTTTATTATATCCTGAGCCTGGCCTAAGAATAGGGCACAGCCAACCTTGGCTGTAAGAATGAAGTAAACTTACACTGTCTGGATTGGAGGCTTTCTTTAAGGCCTATCCCCAGTATCCTCCATGGAGCCTCCCATGATCACCTAGACTTCCCCCAGAGTGTGCTCTTTCCTCCTTGGTCCTCTAGAGCTCCGCTGTACAGCTTCCAGGACCTCACCTAACTGTAAGCTCTTTTTAGACAAAGGCCAGGAAAAACACATTCAAATAATAGAATAGTATAAGAGCTCAGTATACATTTGGTGCCTTACATTCCCTCTAACTTAGCATTTGGTGTCCTCAAGCATTTGACTCTGTTGTGATTCCCCCTGTTCTCTAGTTCAAACAAAGCTGAGGCAAAGCTTGCGTAGTAAGACTTCATTGGGAAGTATAATCCCAGGGCAGCAAGAGTGATAGGAAGACGGGAAGTGAGGCTGGGAGGGAGGGAAAGAAAATAAAAGGTTGTATAAAGTTAACCAGAACTTCAAAGAAAAAATAGCTAGTTGCTCTGTCATATAGGCCATGTAGAACCATCACTTCTCAGACTGGGAGAAAGGATTGTAGCCACAGAGGGTACCATAACCCACACACAGATCTACACAGTGGTTCATCTGAGACCAGAAATGGCAAGAGGAGTCATAGCCTCTGGTTCAGTCAAATTAGACCCACTGCAGTCCCATCATAGAGGGCACATTGGAGGTGCTGTCAAAACTTAACCCTCCTTCCAGAGAAAGCTAAGACAACCAAATGTGTTAGTAAATGAATGATAGTAGTGGCAGCTAAGCTGTCCAAAATCACATGGCCAAGGCCCAAGGTGAGAGTTGGAGATCAGGCAAGTGAATTTCTGAAGGCAAATGAACTGAATCCAATACACAGACACAGATATATCCTGGGCAGTCTCCAGGCTGCTAGATTAAGTGACTGAGCTAAAGTGAACACTGAGAACAGAGGCCAAAGAGAGGACCAAGTTGGTTCTTCTACTGTCCTGTCAAGCCACCAGGAAGTACAGCAAGATGGCCATCATAGCTGGGATCTTAATCAGCAATCAAAAGGCTGAGAACCCAGGACCCAAGGACTTGGGTTCAGCAATCAAAAGGCTGAGAACCCAGGACCCATGGCAGTCCCCAAACTTGGCACAACTGAGAGAACCCAGACTGGGTCTGAAACATTTTTATCTGAGAACTGGAAAACCTGCTTCTGCTATTCACAGACCCTACATAAGACAGCATAGTGGAGTGTAAGCTCAGAGAGAGTCTACTAAGGTTTGAGTCCTGGCTCCATCTGTGACCTTAGACAAGTCACATGCCTCTTTGAGACTCAGTTTCTTCATCTCTAGAATGGAGATAATACTAGTACCTACTTGTCATTATAATTAAATACAAACATGCGTAGCACAGTATCTGGCATGGAACTGAGTAAATATTGGCTATTTCTATTATTCTTACCCTTCACCCACCCCTCTCACCAGCTCCTCTTCCTACTGTGACCACAACCCACCTTCCCCCTACCCCCCCCAACTCTGCCCACCTCCGATCCCCCACCCTACCCCTACGGACTTTTCTGTTTCAGGAGCAGTGGGGCTGGACCTGGCCATACCTTCTTCGCTCTGCTCTCCCCAGGCCTGTTCCCCTTGAGTCTGAGCCATTCATCTCCCTGGTGACCTGAATCTGAACTAAGAGACGGATGTGGGGTGGCTGAGGCCAGGGTGGTAATGCGCTCCCTTATCTCCGTGCCCCTCACTGGGGCCTAGTTAATTTTCCCTTTGATTTTAATATAGATTTATTGAAAGTTTCAGTTATCAAAACAAACTGCAGCAGCAAATTGGTGTTCTTTGCAGGCCTACAAGTGCCTATAAAGCTGCCATACTCGGGAACGAATGGCGCTCTCCGGGAGGTCAGTCATAGCAACAGGAAGTCCCTGGGGACACACACACTGCAGTTTAATATTTTTCTTATTAGCCTTTTTCTTCTTGGCTATCTAAGCCTCCCCTTTAAATCGGAAATCAAATGGAGCCACCTGCCTAGGGAGGCTCTCTTCTCCAAGCTGCTCTACTCTCTCAGCCTTCTCCCTCCCCTCTCTAGTCCTAGCCTCCCCGCCTCTGATCCTCTGACTTCACCCTCTCTTAACATGTTCCAGAGGTGTGGCTCACAGCCTTGCCCCAACTGTGGCAGGTTAGGTTGGGCTGTCCAGCCAATAGTCAGAGAAAAGCATCCCTAAAAAAGATTGGGTCCCCAGGCCTCTTCCTGACCTGGTGCTCAGAAGTGGGGGGAAGCAAAGTTTTTTAAGCAGAAAAGTTGTTTTCAAAAAAGCAGATAATCCTGTCAAGATCTATTGAACTCAACAGAAGCAAAAAGGAGATCATGATCCTAGAGACTGGGCAAGTTCTCTTTCTAACCCAAGAATTGTCGATTTCATTCTCATATCCCTACTGCCACTTCGAACATGGCCTCTCTTCTCAATCGCAGCTTGATTTTTGAGACCCTGCATTCTTGAAGAAGCAGATGGTCCCAATCAGCCTCTCTAAGAACCAGCCTGTTTTTTTGCCCCCAGTGGCTCTTGTAGCTAGAACCACTTACTGCCACCTCTAGGCTCTGGAATAAATCCGGTCCCAGGGGAGGATCTCCATGACCTGGTAACCATGAGGGCACCATCATCTTCTCTTTTGGGCTTGAGGTGCTGCTGGGTCACCTGTACATGCCACATCCCAATTCTCACTATTCTCTCCTTGCTCTTAAAAATTCTCTGCCAGTAGCAAGGGCTACTGCCCTTCCCCAGAACTCAGATTATGACCGAGGGTCCTGACAACTATAGCTATGCAGCTAGAGCTAGAGTGGTGGAAGTTGCTGAGTTTGGGATTCAGATGGTCCAGGATCTGAATCCTGGCTCTGACACTTACTGAACCCTGTTACTGGAGAACCTCTTTGTGGTTTCATTGCACTCTGTGCTTAACATCTATTCTTGTCTAAGGACTACTCTGTAATAAAATGATTTGCCTCTGTATCTCTCACCTAAAATCATCTGAGATCCTTAAGGAAGAGAACTGTGTCTCAATCATCTTTATATTCCAAGTGCATATTTTTGATGAATAAGTAAAGTCACCTTCTCTGAGTGTGTTTCCTCCACTATAAAATGGAGATAATACCTGCATAACCAATAAAGTGAAGAAAAGTGTCTACTTACCCTAATAAGGTAGGTGCTCGGTGAGTGAAGTTTCCTTCATTGATTTTCCCTTGAGGTTGGTCATGAGCCACCAGCACTTTCACCTTTTGCCTGTTCCCATCTCAGCTTCAAGGTCAGCTCTCTCCTCTTGTCTGCTGGAGCTTTTCCCATCAGATACCAGCATTCAACTTGGCCCCTTTGGAGTGGTGCCAGCTTCTCCTCTCCTCAAGTCCAGGCTCCCTCGGTTTTTCCAAATCCACTCACAAATTTCTGCCTCATGGTGCCATGACACTGCAAGAGCATGGCATTCTCTCAAAAAGTAAAAAGAAGCTCCCTCTATGTTACATTCAGCTAGGGGAATATGGAGCCCCTCAGGAGGGTTGTTTGAGCTCTAAAGTGTTTCAGAGACAGCTCTTTCTACTTATTCAACCAGTCCTTTTTCTTGTGCACACCTATTACCACTAGAGCAGCAAAGACAAGGCGAGTTTATATCAGAGCCATCATACTGAACCAGAGCCATCATCCCTCTTTAACCCTTAGTCCTATTGTAGAAACTGGCTCATTTGCCAGACTTCTCCCTCCTCTACATTAGGTCTCTCTTTCTGGGGCTCTGCTGGCCCTCCAAGCAATATGGTGTCCATTGGGTTGTCCATACAACCCCACTGTAGCCATGCTGGCATACAAGTGATCCAGTTATGGGCTTGGTTCAAATTTATTTTCTCTGAGAAGCTTTTCAGTCCCATGTAAAACAGTAGATTGATAGATATTTGGGTCAGGGGATGTTGCCTAACTTCCTATACTGGATGTAGCCAGGTATCAGCTTCCTATAAAGAAGTATAGCAGTAGCCAGGTATCCACTGGGACTTCCATAATACTACCTTTTTTTCCCCTCAAGATTTAGTGAATAAACTCCTTTTACTGCTGGCCATCTTCCTCTGCCTTCCCAGACTAGTAGGGCCTTATCTTTATACTGGTCCCCTTGTGGCTTCATAGCTTCTCCTTCCTAAGCTTTGACTTGGCATTCAAATTCTCTACACTCAGGCTCAAACCTACCCTTCCAGCCTTATTTCCTAGCTGTTCTTTAACTCTCCCTAACTTTGGGCTAGGCTCCTTGAAAGCCCCAGACAAGAACATGAACAACAAACACAGTCCCTACCTTCACAAAGTTTACACTCTAATGAGGGATACACATTCATAAAGAACTAAGTGTCACTCAGAGTGATAACTGTGATCATAGAGACCACTTGCAATGAAGGTTTGAAGATCACAGCTGGACAGATTTCCCAGAATAGGTAACATTTAAGTCAAGTCTTAAAGACTGAGTAGGAATTTCCCAGGCCAAAGGAGGGGAAGAAAAGAGTTAAGAAGAGGGTGTTCCAGACAAAGGGAATAGCGTGAGTAAAGACACTAGGCGAAGAAATGGCCCACATATGGATGGGAAGCAACTCAGTGCTATTGGAGCTGAAAGTATGGCAAAGCAAGTGGTGAAAGAGGAGTTTGGAGAAGTAGGGAAGAGTTAGATAGCATATAGTCTTATAAGCAAACCTTCAAAATGTATTTGGGCAATAGAGAACCATGGAATGGTTTAGGCAGGGCAGCGACTAGGTCAGTTCTATGTTACAGCAGTGCTACTCAAACTTTCTTGTGCATTCCAATCATATGGGGACCTGGTTAAAATGCAACTTGTGATTATGCGGGTCTGGGAAAGGCCTCAGATTCTGCATTTCTAACAAGTTTGCTGGTGATGCTGCTGTTGCTGGTCCTAAGATTACACCTGGAGTAGCAAGATTTTAGATAGTGCAGTGTCTCTGGCCCACCCTTCCCTCCTTCTTCAAATGTGTCCACTTACATCTGCAGGCACAGAGCATTCTGTTTTCTGCTGGAAATAGTTCAAGGCTGCTATGGCTCTTGACGTGTATTTAGCATTTATATTTTAGAAGCTGTTTATTGAATATTTTCTCCATGCCCAGCAAAGTACCAAGTGCAGGAGAGGTTTAGGGGAAGACAAAAAGCAAGACATTTTCGTGTCCAAAGTGTTCGGCATCATCTATGAAGGGGCAGCTTTCCCTGAGCTGCCCTTCACCAGACCTGTCATAAACATGGTAAATGAAGCCTGTCTCAGTGGTGCTCCCTGGGGTCCCACCGCTTCTGCAGCCCCATCCAGAGATGAGCCTGTTTATCCCTAACGGTTGTCTCTGACCTCTAAATCAATTCCTGTTCTGATACAAAACTCTAGTCCTCCCCGACCCTCCTCCCAGTTCCAGCCTATATCAGTTTGTAAAACTGGAGGCAGCATATGATGACAAAGGGTTTTGAGCACAGGCTCTGAAGTCAGACTGCCTAGGTTCATAGCCCAACTCTAATACTTATTAACTGGGTTACCTTGGGCATGTGGCTTAACATCTCTAAGCTTCAGTTTTCTCATCTGTAAACTGGGAATAATAATTCCGTATTATGAGGCTGTTGTGAGAATCAGGTGTGACAATGCATATAAAGCACAGCCCCTGAAACAGAGAGAGTGCCCAATAACTATTAGCTATTGTTTTTATAAATATGAAAACATGTGTGTATAGAAGCTTATCGAAGCCATTTTGAAAGCCTGTATAAGCAAAAGTCCCTGTCATCCCTTATCCACCTACGATGGCTTTTCTTGCTTAATACTGGAGAGGCAGAACACAGCCTTGGACAGTCAACATAGGAAAGCTCCTGCTGGATGAGGCAGCCTTGAGGGCAGGAGGTTTCAGCCTACCAGAGCTGAGGCTCTATGTTGGAGGGGGATGCTTTGTAGATCCCCGGCTACCTCAACCCATCCCCACAGTGTCCCCTCTATCCAGGGTCAGCCAGGCTGCCCCTCCTACCGGCTGCAAGGAAAGAGGCAGCTTCAATCATTCATCTTAATGTCTCTATTAAGCAGGGTTATGACCAGGACGAAACAAGAAACAAGGTCTTTTACTGTAAAAACACAGCTCCCAGAGCTTGGCCCCAGGGGATGCTTCCTCAGCACTGCCACTGCTCCCAGCTACTGCTGCCGGAAGGCAGCCGAAGCCCCGATGGAGCTGAAGGATTCTGCCCCGAGTTCTTTTTCCTACCTTTCCTTGATCCTTCTAAGGGCCTGCCCAGAGCTTTCATTTTCAAAGAGAAGAGCAGTGATTTGGACTTTGGTGGCAGCCTCGGGGTCCTAGAGGCTGTCTGTGTTAGGCCTGCACCCTGACCTGGGATCACCATTTTCATCACCATCTCATCACTCACAAGCAGTGTGGAGGCAATTATAGCCTTAGCCGCTGGGCCTGGGGCACAATAGGGCCTTACCTGGAGTCTGGGCTCAGAGCCTAGGAGATAACAGTATTCCTGATTATGGAAAGATTAAGGAGGATCCTAACAAAACCATACCACAAGTCTCCATCACTCAGAGAAGGTTTAGAAGCCACTGGTGGAGTCAGCATATGCTCAGACCCAGGCCTGGGCTGTAGATCCCCTGGTAGCTGTCAGCACAAGGAACCTAAGGCTTACTGACTCTTACCTATGCCCATGCGTGGGTAGGCGTTTGTGGGCAGCAGCAGGGCCAACCTCCTCACCTGGAGAGAAAGGCTGAGGCTCCTGGAGAACCAGAATCATAAGGCATCAACCTAGAAAACATTTGGAAGGCCTCAAAGGAAGCCATGTTCACAGACTCACCCTTCAGAGGCGTGGAAAGAGTCCCCAGATGACTAACTATTCCCATATATTAATAAAGTCCTCATTAGAACATGAGTTGATCAGCTAACTGACATGGGAGGATAAGAACCTGGAACACAAGGAGGTCAAGGTTCAGAGGGGAGAGATAGGTCCCCCCAAAACAGTTTGCTGATGAGCCTTGCTAATCCTCAGGCCACTGACTTCTGTTTCCTGCTGTGCTGCTGCCTTCTCACTGGTCCTGGTTTCTCCCTCTGTATCAAGACTTATCCTAAACATGACCTTTCCACACAGGCTTTCCTGAGGCAGGTGGCATAGAGGAAAAGCTCAAGCTGTGTAACCAGTAAAATGGGTCACAACCTGGCTCTCCCCCTTCTAAGCAGAGTGACCCTGGGCAAGTCATGCTGCTCCCTAAGCTTTAACTTCCTCTTTTGTTCCTAAAAGTCTCCATGAGTCAGTGAGACAGCATGTATTCACCTTAGCATAGGACCTGGAACACAATGGGAGGTGAGATATGTTGTAGGGGAGAACTGGGGATCTCAGTTCTCTTTGTGCATAGAAAGGAAGCGGCTATGCCTAAAACACAGCGGGTGTTCCCTACTCTCCTCCCTGCAGGCCTTGAGTGGGGGGGCCTTGACCACAGAGGGCTGTGAGAGCAGGGGCCCTGTGGAGGGAATGCCAGAGCAGCTGAGGGTAGCACAAAGTCAGAGTGAGTTAGCACTGGTCCCAGGGGCTGCGTGAGCCAGGCAGGCTTTTGCAGAGATATCCAGGGAACAAGAAATACCAGCAAGGAAGTTGCCCCATTAATAAATAAGAAGGCGGGAAATTAATGATGGTCTGAAAATGGCTGAGCTACTGAGCTCATTCTTTAAATCTGTCTTTAACAAGAAAAATAAAGAAAAGAGATTTGGCCAATTAGGAGGTAATGAAGACGTTGTAGAAATAGCACCTGACAAAACACACGTTGGTGGGGGTGGGGGAGGCGCTGCGTGAATACCCAATCGCCTTGACATTTCTCCCCAGAAGAAGAGTGCCAATGGAGAGGAGAACAGGGAGTCATTACAGGGCCTGGGAAGGGGTAGGGAAAGAACGAGGATGGGGAGACTCCAATTTGGGCTTAATCATTTTTTGAGAGCCTATTGTGAGCCAGGCAGGATGTTCCACCTTCTCCAATATTGTCTCCTGTGAAGGTTAGAATGAAGGTGAGAATGGAGGGGGAGGGGGGTGCAGGGGAAGGGGATAAAAAGGGAGACAGAAAGAGGGCAGATGGAAGCGATAGAAGGGAGCCCGAGAGGAGAGCTCACTAAGGGCAGGGGAAAAGCAGAAGGACACTGATTAGAACTACAGAAAGGCTAGACCCTTGACATATTTGGGGTGGTCCCTTTTAGGGAGTCTATGCCTATAAATAGGAGAAGGGAACAGGGGAGGAGGCATGGGAGGGAAGGACAAAGAAGTCAAAAGGAGAGACCTGAGGCCTAAAGGAGAGAGGGTAAGGTACTCGACTGAAGGGAGGGTATTAGAGATGGTATTTGGCCAGGGCTTAGGGAAGGAACCAGCAGCGAGAGCAGGAGGGAAAAGGGCCATTCTGCTAAGTTGGGGGAACACTATACTGCTTGCCAGCTCTAGCACTCCACTGAAGCCCGGGTGACCCACCCTGTGAGCAGAATGGCAGTAGGGTAGAGGAGTCACAGACTGTGCGTAAGCAGTGGAGCTTCGAGAAATGATAGAAGGGCAAGCTAGAAAGATGAGGGGGAGAAAGAAAGAAAGAAGTCCCAGAGAAGAGGCAGCCTCGCACCACAGGGAGAGCTGGGTAGGGAGTAGAATCTGAGTGCTCTTCTGCACACACCCCTACTCAGGGTCTCTGGGACGGCAATACTCATCTCACCCACTCTGAGGAGCAGGAGACATTATGGGTGCCTGGGAGACTACCGGGGTCATAGAGATTTAAAGGAGGACTCTTGGGAGGATCTAGGCAGGGAGGAAGGGGATGGTCTTGAGGAAGAAAGTAAGAGAGTAAGAATACAGGTCCACTCTAGTTCCTGCTCACACAGCCCTTATGCACAAATGAACCCGGTCTTATGGGTAAGAAGGGAGCCCTGTGCTCCCTTACCCCCCTATTCTTTCCCATGCCAGGGTCCACCTGCCCCTGCAGCCCCTGGGTGCTGCCTTTGGCCTAACCCCTCTCCCAGAGAAGCCAAGACTCATAGTCCCCCAGGAGCAGAGGCGGTCTGGCTCAGGAAGCCACCAGCTCCAGGGTCTGTCCTGAAATCTGGTTCCAGGATTCAATCCAAAGTGTCTGGGCTATAACAACGCTGACACTGTCTGTGTGGGGGTGTGGGGGTCCTGGCAATGAAATGCAGGAGAAAGAGAGGGCGTCTAGTGATGAATAGGGGCAACCAGAGCCTCGTTAGAGGGGGATGTGGAGAGGATGGCCGCGGCAGGGATGAGCCCCAGGCCTGATTTATCATCTTCAGAGCTGATCTGAGTGAGAGGGGTTAAGTAGCAAGTTAATGAAATTCGCAGATGCTGCTAAATGGGAAAAGCTGGGAGCACCGTGCTGGAGAGGATACCAAGAGGGAGGCAGTCAGGCAGGGTGGCCACTGAAGAAGGAGATTCATCTGGAGGGTAGAGAAAGTGGACATATTCCGGCTGAGGGGAATCCTGTCATAGTCCCTGAAGTATGGTTTTGGCCAGCTAGGGTGAAAAGGTTAGACGGACAACAGGGATGCAGGAAGAACCCAGGTCCCGTCTCAGGGATGTCCCCAGTCAAGCTTCACAACCCCTTGCCCCAATCCCAACAGGCTTCGGCTAATGCTTACTGGGCAGCCCCTGAGCCCTCAGACAAGGAGGTGAATCAGACAGGGCCTTTGCCGGCTCTTCCCCAGGGCTGAGTGGAGAAACAAGTAACTACAGTTCACAGTGGTAAGTGCTGTTGAGGAACACAAAGGAGGGAGCAATTAATTCTGACAGGGTAGGGCAGAGAGGTCAGGATGACATTAAAGCAAGGCTTGAAAAATAAGGGATTTTACCAGGCAGAAAAGGGAAGAGGGATTCTGGGCAGAAGGAACAACATGCGCCAAGGCCAGGAAAAGCACAAGAGAAGCTGAGGGAAAGGGAGCTGACTTGGCAGAGATGCCTGTTCAGGGAGGAGAATGGGCAAGGGGAAACCAACCCAAAGCCCTGGGTGCTACAATACTGGGCTTAGTGGGGGGTGGTTGGTGCCATGTGAGGCTAGAGTGGCAGGCTTAGGTCCTGTGGTGGTCTGAATGTGCAGAGAAGGCACTGGGGCAGCAGAAGACTGGCCAGGAGAGCTGCTTCTGCGTGCCAACTATATGCTCTATCTCTAACAGTAGGCCAGGACGTCCATTATAGGGTTGACACGGGGTTAAATAAAATCACTCACAGAGCTTTGGGCTCAAGGCCTGGCACACAGTAAGTGCTTGCTAAACACAAGTTATTATTTTGGTTGTTAATATTTCTAGGCTGAACTAAAAAAAAACTGGGCCAGGGGTAGTCCTGCAGTTCTGAAATGCACCCAAGGAACCAGCAGAGAAATGACTACTTAGTAAGTAGAAACTTGGGCCCATGAGGCAGAGAGTAATCAACTGCTTTAATGATGATATGAGACAGAGTGCTGCTGAGACATCAAGGACTTGAGAGCCCTGAGAAGGGGAAGACTGACATAGAGACTATATCAAGAGGAATTTTGAGGACCAAACTGTCAACACCTCTACCCAGATCCCTCAGACACAGCTCTTGGAAGCAGAGAAGGAGAGCAGTTTGCATCTTAGGGCTAAATAGCCAAGCCATCTTCTCATCCCTCCAGCCCTCGGAGCTGTCCTGGACAGATGAGTATAGCCTTTTTGACAGAGGCCCTACCTTCTCTGCTTCTGTCCTGAGCAATAACCCTCCCCATTTGTTGGACGAAGGACTGAATGAAGTAGTGGAAACCTTGAAGCTCTTCAGCATAGCACAGCACAGTCATAGCTAGGAAAGTCTCCCCCTGTCACCACAGACACACAGACACACAGACGTGCGCGCGCGCACGCACACACACACACACACACACACACACACACACACACATCCTCTTCATTCTGTCTCATGACTGCTAGCATGAAGAAAATGGCCAATAATGTGGCTATTTAAAGAACAGGTCTTGGATTAAGACAGTCCTAGGATTCAGACTTTGCTGCACTACTCACCAATTCCATGCTCCAGAGGTAGTTACTTAACCTCCCTAAGTCTCAGTTTCCTCTTCCATAAAATGGGAATAATGATAATACCACCTACGTCATAGGTCGTGTGGATTAAATTAATAATTCATACTAGTTCATGTAAAGAACTTAGTGGGGTGTCTGGCACATGGAAAATAACTGTGATACAGATGGATTAGGATTCAATAAAATTAAAACAATAGAGAAAAAAACAGTAGTAGAGAAAACATCTTAATTCTCCTTTCAACTCTACTTCGTATCCATCACTTCCAATCTCGGCCTGTACTGGACCCTGCTGCTTTTGCATTGTTTTTTTACACAGGTCCTATAACTTTATTCTTTAATAAAAACTAGGTTCTGAGACTCCGTTTATAAGATTAGGCAGGCCAGTAACAATCCATCCTAAGATGGAAGAGATACATGTGAGGTCGAGCATGAGCAGGACTGGAGGACATTAGTAAGCTGCAGAGCAGGTATCCCAGACTTCCATGTCATCTACCACTGGTACACCAGTACCTGTCTTCTGCTTACACCTATCTTGCATGGAGAAATTCCTTACGACCAGAGAATGGGAGGGAAAAGCTTCCTTTGGTTCATGACTCAATATGTGAGTACAAGCTGAAAATGGACTGAAAGACAGCAGTGAGAGAAAATCCTCCCAAAGGGCAAAACATTGGTCATTCACTTGTGTGGAAATAAAAGTGATTCAAGGATAGAATATACATATGGACTCATGGGCAGTGGTTAATGACTGGGCCAACTGGTCAGGGCCTGGAAGGAGCAAGAAAGGAAGATCACAAACAGGGAGGCCAGTGAATAGACAGACGAGAAGGGGCACAAAGTGCAAAGATCTTTGTATCACATGTTAACATCTACCAGGGAGTACCATCAAGTAAACAAAATGTCTCAGTCCATTGACATCAGCCAGCCTCTGTCATTGGCTACTCCAACATTAGCATAATGAATGCATAAATTAAGTGGCAATGATGGCACGGATGGATGGAAGTTATGTATAGGCCCAATAGCATGGATTCCCACTTACCAAGGCTGATCTATCTACTGCCTCTACAATATGTCCAACCTACCAGTAACAGAGACCAATGCTAAGTCTCCAGTATGGCACCATCCATCGAGGAGATCAATCGGCCAGTTGGTGGCAAGTTGACTATTCGAGGCCTTTTCCATTCTAGAAGAAGCAGAAATTCAGTTTGACAGCAGTAGACACATATTCTGGTTATGAGTTTACCTTTCCTGCCTAAAGGGTTTCAGCCAGCACCACCAAATGAAGCCTTACAGAGTATTTGACCCAACAGCATAGGATCCTGTATAACTTCCATCATGTCAGATCAAGGAACCCACTTTACAACAAAGGAGGTTCCAGAGTAAGCCCATAACATGGGATCAATTGGTTGTATCACATGCTCCAGCACCCAGAAGCTGCCAGCTTAACTGAGCAATGGAATGGTGCTTTGAAGTCACAGCTGAAACACCAGCTGAGAGGTGATATTTTATGAGAGTGGAGCATATTTCTTGGATACTGGCTCCCAAATGGGGGCACTTTTGCCCCCTAAGGAACATTTGGTAATGTCTGGAGACATTTCTCATCTTCACAACTGGTGAGGGTGGAGGAAGAGGCAGTGCTGCTGGCATCTAGTAGGTAGAAAATGTGTGTGCATCCTACAATGCACAGGACAACCCCCCCCCTCCCCGCACACACACACACAAATAAAGAATTATTCAATCCAAAATATTAATAGTGCCAAGGTTAAGAAACTCCATTCTAAGACATAGTATACATTTTAAATCAAAGACCTTTTTATAGAGAAGTGTCCCCAGCTGGGTCCAGAAACCAAGCCCCAACTTATTATTACACCTAGTGATCTACTCGTGGAATATGTGCAACTTTGAGCTTTGCAAATTTATTAGAGGAGCTGATTTCCAAAGGGAAAACATGTCTGTTAGGAGACACAGCAATAGTCCCATTGAACTATATGATATGGCTGCTGCCTGAGTTCTTCAGGTTCTTCATGCCAGAGGACCAACAGGAGAGAAGAAAAGTCACCATATCTTGACAGAAATGACAGGAGGGCTGCTGTTACAAAATGGAACAGCCAGATGACCCACTTGATATTTGGGCATCTATTGATACCCCTTCCCCTAATTTGATTATTCAAGGACAAATGCAACAACCCCAACCTGAGAAGGGAATGGTGACCAGCCTGAGATCCCTCATACATAAGAGTCTAGGCCAGCTACTGAGACCAACAAATATGCTAGCTAAGGGAAAAAAGAATTTAGAATTGTGAGTATAGGAGGAATATAATTGCTATTATAAATCGTGACCCCCAAGACCAGGTGCAACAGTGGGGTCTCTAGTTCATTTTGCAAACCTTTCTCTTCTAAGTTTCCCCTTGGAAGAGGGACTCACTGAAATCCTGGAGAAGATGCTCTCAGAATCTATATGAAAAATGAATCTGGTGTACTGGGGTAAATTACAGTGGATGCTATGATCTGCTGCCTAGATCCCCAATTCAGGAATGAAAGACTTATTCCTCCAGTTGCTGGCAGTGTTGCTAGCAGATAACCCTCAACTGTTAGCCTTATTGGGGAACTGCTGCCGCTGAAGAAAACTTCTTTGCCCAAGGTCCCACCTCCTTCTAAGGGCAATTCATTATCAATGACTGATTGACAAGGAGACCAAAAGATCTGGCCCACTTGCCCCAACTCCAGATAATTTTGAAAGACCATCCCAGCTCCAACGCTCCCTATAGGACTGGCTGAGGCCTGTGTTGGGCCTCACAACTCAACTTTTCCCTCTGCCTAAGCCTGCTTCCCTCCATTGGTGTCGATCCCAAGAGCACTCTCTAATGAACATCCTGCATGCTAATCTTTGTCTTAGATCTGTTTTCCGGGGAACACAACCTATGAGAGTCAATAAACAAAATAAGATCTCTATCCATGTTGAGATTACATTCTGGTGGGGGAAACAGGCAAAAACCGATAAACATAATTAGTAAATCATTAAGTATGTTGGAAGATGGTAAGTATGTTAAGTTCTAAGGGATAAAGAAAAAGTAGAACGGGCCAAGGAGATCAGTAGATCCTGGATGCAGGAGTTAGAAGACATGATATAGTATTAAATCAGGTTTCAAAGTAGGCCTCATTGAAAAGTTGAGATTTGATAAAAATTTAAAGGAGGTTGGAGAGTTTATCTGGAGACATTCCAGATAAAGAGAACAGCAAATGCAAAGGCCCTACAGCAGGAGCCAGTGTGTTTCAGGAGGCCAGTGTAGGTAGAACACAATGTGCAAAAGGAGAAAATAGTGATAGGAACAGAAATTAGACAAGTGATGTAAAGATAGAGGATCAGATTATATAGGACCATTTTAAGGATGATGGCTTTTGTTTTGAGTGAAATGAGGATAATATCTTATTCATCTTCTTCCGGGAAGCCCTCCCTGACACTCTCTGGCTGGATGCACTCTCCCTGATACCTCCTCTTGTTCTCACAGCCTCCTGGGCTCCTGCCATGGTTGCATTTATTACACTAATACACTCTATTATAATTGACTCATTGTCCGTCTGTCTGTCTGTGTTACCCATACCCACTTACTCATGAATTCCATGAGGACACACTGAGATTGCGTTGGTAATAGGAGATCATTGTGAAGACGTAGATTAGAAATAAGGAAGTCAAGACATAAAGCCAGCCACACAGTGAGATTTTGAGGACTGGAAGGTTATTCAGGATAGAGCATCGTTCTATAAAATAGATGTTTTCATTGCTGCCTCTGAATGGGTATTCATGGATCTCCACTCTTGTATTTTACCATTACGGTCGCTTAATACTCTCTGTCTTTGCTTCTATAGCATCTAACACTTCCATCCAACATGAGTTTATATTTTCCAAGAAAAAAGAATCTAATTGGTTTGGCCACACCCCAGTCAGTAACTCTGTTAAGCAGAGCTTTCTTACCAGTTCCCTTCAGGGACTCCTGGCCAGACAATAGATCAGCTGCCATTGGGTCAAGTGTCCATCTTAGATCCAGTTAGTTGTGGTCAGAGCAGTAAAGTTGCTTGATACAAAGCATGGTCATCTAAGTATAAGGAAACACTCAGAGCCCCTTCTTCTAGCAAGAAGCTGTAAATGTGTCAGTTATTTACTCTGCATTACAGATTCCTTTCCAGCTTAGTACAGCTTAGCACAGCGACTGGCAAATGGGAAAGATCAATCAGTCAATCTTGTACAAAGTCCACCCCTCCTAAGGGCCCAGCACATTATCTGGCACAAAGTAGACAACAATAATTATTTTGAAATAGAAGGCCAATATATCCAGACAGCACAAAAGAAAGCATTATATAGTAGTGGTTTTGCATGTGAATTCCTGCCATAGACTGCTTGAGCTCAAATCCCAGCTCTGCCACCCAGCAACCATAGGTCCTTAAGCAAGCTACTTAACTTCTCTGAGACTTAGTTCTTGCATCTGTAAAATGAGACCACAGACGGCCCCAATGCCATAGGTATGTTGGGTGCATTAAATGAGACAATATACATAAAGTACTTTTCTGCAGTCCCTGGCACAGGCTGATGCCTCAATTGAGAGTAGTGTTGTTATTTTCCTTTGTAAGACTCATGCTAATGAGCATGGAGCTCTAGGCGGAATACTGGTCTGGAAGTCAGTAGTCATGTCCCACCCTCAACTGAGTGAGGCAGGTTGCTACTACAGAGAGCTTCCTAGGCATGCACTGATCTGAGACTGGCAGGGCCATGGTCAACTGGCTGGACTCACTGTCTTCCCTGTGCCCCCATTCACTACCAAGTTACAAGTAACTTGGTATTTATGGGTCGTCAGGCGGCTATCGCTGACTTCAGCAAAGAAAGCCACTATGACAGGTATACTCTCAAAATCCTTCTAGATCAATAATAAACATATTGGTTATTGAACAAGCAGGCTACCTTTAATCTCCTGACATGAGAGGTGTCCAGTAGAAAATGGGGGGAGAAACGTGAGAAAGAGAAAGGAGCAAGAGCACATTGACTGTAGCCAGGGATTCTTCAAGTTATAACTCAATATCTAGCCAAGATAATCTTAATATATCCAGCATGGAGAAGCCTGCTGGTCACCACCTCTAGGCTCAGAGGGATAAATAAGGAGGTCATGATGGAGACAGCTGTCTGTGCATTTATGTGGATATAGCCATGTTTCAGATCGGGGGCTCATTCAGGAAGGGCACGGCCTGGCCTTACACCTTCTTCAGCTGTGCTCCAGGCTGGCATACAGATTGGAACTGAGAGCTGAGAGCAGGTGAGGTTCTTCTCTGGGACCTACCTAACCAGGAAGAGTTCCCATGGAAGAGATTATGAGAAGGTTTTGGAAAATGAATGAGTTTTTGCCTTGGCTTGGGATATGTTAAAGCACAAGGGTAATGGGCAGGGAAAAGGAATAGAGAGAGCAGAAGGAAGATGGAGTCGCTGCTGCTAGCTGGGCCTTTAGTAGACTGGGCAAGGAACAAAGAGAGCTCCTTTCTCCACTAGAATACCATGGTGGCCAGTGCTGTGGACAGCAGCCTGAACAGCCTCACTTCAAGGCTTTCTGGGGCAATATGGCTAGGCCTTTCTCTACAGGTGCTCCAACTGCTACAAAGCCTTTTGCACTGCTGGTCCCCCAAGGAGCACTACACAGCAATGTCGACTGCCCTTTTTACTTTCAAGTACCTAGTGGCTTTGAGGAACCCTTGTCAAGAGAAAAGTTTCTACTAGGAGACCAATTTTCTTTTTTCCCCACTAATGCAGCTATGAATTTCCTTTGAGGAAACGGTGGTGACCCAGGCACCACCAGGGGGCACTAGGGCCTCTAGGCACCAGGGGCCAAGGAAAATGAAATCGGTGAAGCATGGAGGCCCAGGTCCAGGCTCTGAGCCCCCTGCAGCAGCCCCCACTAGCAGGAGCTTGGCGCAGCAGATCAGGGATACTGTGGTGCTGGCATACCTAACGAGAAACGAGAGGACTGGGCCAAAGAGCCCTATTTCTGTCCAGCCCTACACTACCTGCCGTAAAATTAAATGATCACAATGATTACCTGACATGAACGCTTTAACATAACAAAATTATTAGCCATTCTAGATTTAGTATTTGTATAGCACTTTATATTTGCAAGGGCATTTCAATAACTTACCCTGCTGAGGGTGCATTTTGGGCCCTGAACGACATCCTAAAGGGTTTCTTCTGGCCAGCCAGCTGTCTGGCCTCTGTCACAGCTGGTCCCCTGCCCTTCTTGCCTTCACTGACTGCTTTTCTTCTTCTCCAGCTGCCACCTGGCATCTCTTCCTGGCAGGCCCCTCATCTGTTCACCAAGTCCCTTTTACTTTAGAGAGCCATAAAACGGTTTCTTTGGTTGTGCCCAGATTACCTACCTGATTCTGCATTAGAATTAAAGGGCTCAAGGGCAGTAGCCCTGGACAGGGCTAGCTTTGGTGTCCAGCAAGACTCTCGCCTGTTCTGCTGGCTGTGGATGCAAGTATGGATACATGATGGGCTCTGCACATAGTAGAAGCTCTGAGTTTGGAGCCTGATGTTGCTCAAACTCCACAGGAATTGACTGCATGTCCTAGCATATCATTTTCATAGTGTTCATTGCACTCATACTAGAGCAAGTCCTGGGCCCCCGGCGGGGCATGGCGTTGAGGGGACTCATCACTGTGCAGATTCAATTCCAGACTAGATGGGGTATCACAAGAAACTTCATTAGTAAAACTTGTTGCAGTTGGCTTGAGTGTGAAATCTGCTTCCCGGGCAGAGAGATCAAAAGCCCAGTTGATGGATGTCTGTGTACCCAGCTCTCCTCGCTTGCTTTTATCTTCCTTCCAGAAAGAGGAGTAAACATTCGACCAGTGAGCACTGCAGGTGTTCCCTCAAGGACTGGAAATGAATATCATTGAGGGTAGACAAGACCACCATGAAGGTGTCCACAGGGACATCAGGGTTCTCAAGGAGGAGCAAAACGAAGGGCATTTGCAGCAGC
>NW_011888916.1:1100390-1156724 GCF_000151845.1 Pteropus vampyrus
CCTGGGCCCCCGGCGGGGCATGGCGTTGAGGGGACTCATCACTGTGCAGATTCAATTCCAGACTAGATGGGGTATCACAAGAAACTTCATTAGTAAAACTTGTTGCAGTTGGCTTGAGTGTGAAATCTGCCTCCCGGGCAGAGAGATCAAAAGCCCAGTTGATGGATGTCTGTGTACCCAGCTCTCCTCGCTTGCTTTTATCTTCCTTCCAGAAAGAGGAGTAAACATTCGACCAGTGAGCACTGCAGGTGTTCCCTCAAGGACTGGAAATGAATATCATTGAGGGTAGACAAGACCACCATGAAGGTGTCCACAGGGACATCAGGGTTCTCAAGGAGGAGCAAAACGAAGGGCATTTGCAGCAGCCATTCCAGAACGTCTATGTGGAAAGGTTTCAGGGGCAGCAGCGGTTTGGCAGGAAGGCAGCTGTAGGACCTATACCTTAAAGCTGCATTTGCATTAGCTTTATAATACAGATCCATAACACTTCTTAACATGCTTTTAGTTATACTTACAAAAGTTAAGGAAACATCCGTGTTCTATATAAAGTCTATCTTAGAATTTGGTAAAGTAGTTCAGAACAGAACTCTGGAGCTGAATTGCTTGGGTTCAAATTCCAGCTTCACCATTATTCAGCTAGGTGACCTCGGGCAAGGACTGTAGCTTCTCTGTGATTCAATTTTCTCATCTATAAAATGTGGATAACTATAGTATCTACCTTACAGACTTGCTGGATTATTATAAATGAGATAATTCATATAAAGTGTATAGCATATAATAAGTGCTCATGAAGGGTTAGCTACTTACAGGGGAAAGACTTGGGAGGGACCAGGGACAGGGCTGGGTTCCACGGGATCAAAGACCTTCAGTCTCTTGGTGTGCATTAAGTAATGTGGGTTACCTAATACCCCCTTTTACTAGAGGAGATGTTACACCTGAGAGCAGTGAGGAGAATGATGTATTCTTAACTTTTCGAGCACAGTCTGGGACACCTGTTAAAGGGGGTGTGGAGTGGTGGAGTGGGAGGGAAGAAGGTGCAGAAGAGCCTGGGGTGGGGGGAGAGGACACCCATGGGGTGCCCTGCACCTCTGCCCTGTCCCCACCCTGTGCTGCCCTGGGGCTCATCAGCCAGCTTCTGTCTTCCAGGCTCTGGCCTCCCAGATGGAGGAAGCAGTGACTGTTCCAGGGGAGGGCATCACTGGATTCCTGGCCCTGACCCAAAGTGGTAATGGGGTAAAGATGAGCTCAACAAGCAGGTACACCTGGCCCTTGGCTGAGTCCTGGAAAGCCCCCAGCCCATAGGCTTAGGGGACCTTGGGCACTTTGTCTCACATCTCCTTCTTCAGTGAAATAAGGGGCTCTGACAAGGTTCCCCTAAAGACTCTTCCATCAACAAGCCCATCTGAGATTCTGTCTCCTCTTGTAGTCGCCACCAAGAATATGAGGGAACAGAGCTGAATTCTAGAGTTTTGCTATGACTCTTCTAGGTCCTGGAACCTTAAAAGTGAGATGGCCAGGCCAAGCCCAAGCTCCTCCCCAGATGCTTCGGGCGGACGCAGAGTAGCCTCACCCACCATGCAAGTGAACAAAAAGACCCAGATGTACATGTGTCTTCCTTGGAACAGCATTTTCAGGAAAACTCTAGAATAAGAATTAGAAAGCCAACAAGAAAATGTCAGATCTTGGTACATGAATCAATCCTCTAGTCTAGGGGTCCTCAAAGATTATTTCTTAGATTAGGAAGAAAATACTTGAACTACAATTTATATGTATTTTAATGTAAAAAAGAAAGAAATTGGGTTTTACTGATATTTGACATATGCATTGAGACAGTCATCCTCACTCAGTCACTTGGTCACCTGTCATGTAGGGGACATAATATATCCTAAGGGGAGACAAGGAATTCAACAACATGAGGGGTTGACAGTGGTGTTTATGACATATTGCAGTTAACATGTGCCCAGTTAAGATAGTTACCAATTTTATTAACTAGTTTTAGCTAAACATCTTCCTAGAATGGACAGATGGTTTAAAAATATTCCTGCAAAGAAAACATAATTTTTAAATAACACACAAAAATGCAAGCACAAGTACTTCTACTCTTAGTAGGAGCTCTTAGTCAGATTATTAAGTAGAAACAATTACAAGCTAATCAGATCTGACAAGAAGTCAGCAAAAACTTTTGACATTAATAAGAAGATTGTTTGGAATATGGCATTAGTACATTATAATGAGTTCTGCCTTAAGTGTATATTGTACTTAAGTATACACAAGTAGACATTAGCTGATGGTAGTAATTTATAAATAAATATACATATATTTGAGGTGTGTGTGCTTTTTTTAGTGATAAGTATGCATGGTCAAGAAACGTAGAGACTGCTATTTTAGCTTATCTGTGGCTTAGGTATTATCAAAAATAATTATTGCTTTCAGAAAAGTAGTAAGGTAAAACTTTACTTCTTTTAATTTGTGATATGTTATTTAGTATCTGGACTGTCATTTTCTATCTGTGAAACCTTGTACATGAAACCTTGTACATGTGTCTTAAAACTCTCTGAACTTTGCTTATCTGCAAATTATTATAGGGTTGTTACAAAGATTATATAAAAATGTTTAAATATCTGTTACATTGTGGGCCCTTGACAAATGGTTTATATTATTACAAAGAAGGTATTGCTAAACTAAATTAATAGTATTAATAAATTAACAGGATAAACAAAAGTTTTTGCACATTTTTTAAAGTACCTGAAATTTCTAATTCACTTTAGGCTGAGGGCTGAGGACACAGAGATGAATTTGATTTAGACCTCATAGTCTAGAATTTGGAGCAGGCATTATCTAGATTACTACAACAACCTCCTGACTAGTCTCCCCACCTTTATGGTCCCCCACTGTTCCCTGGCTCCAACTTCCACCTTTATATGACGGATAAACCAGTACTATCCATCACCATCATCACTCATTGCCTAAAATCTTTCAACATCTCTCTTGTGCTATACAATGCTTTATCTGTTATATACTGTCTTACATTGTTCAGTACTTTTTCTTCAACTTAGACTTCTCTTTCCAAATAAAATTGTTGTAGTTAGTACTTAGAACTTACAAATAAGGAAAATAAAATTACCCTTGAGAGAATTAACTTGATCAGCAGGTGCTGAAAGGAACCCCGTGTCTCGCAGGACCTTGGGACTGGTTACTTGACTACTAATCAGTGATATTAACATGTCCAAGGAAAGAAAGCTTCAGTATGGTCTGCAGTACAACTCAAAATAGAGGAAAGCCAGAGAGATCAACTTGAGCTGAATACATCCAGCACTGTCCATGGGAGAAAAATATTGGAAACAGGAGAACCTGAGCATTTCAGTCATTAGTCTTCAGGGCCATTTATTTCCTTGAGCCAGAAGAAGTCTTGCTCCATTGTACATTACAAATCTCTAGTAAAGATATCTATAATTCTTCTCATCTTTGATCTCCTGGATGAAATATTCCCCTCTTTTAATTACTAATTCTTGGAATACCATCAGGGTACTGGTTTACTAATTCTGCTTCCCAGGTAGCTATAGACTGAGATGGGGTGCCTCTGATAGAGTCTCAAGCATACTGATCTCTGGAAAACTTATATCTCCTTTGTTTATGTGAGTCTGATAATCAAAGTCAGATCATATTAGTTTATGTGAATATGATAATTAAGTAAAGATCTAAATGAAAAAGATGAAACTGGCAGATCGGGAGAAGATATAACAGAATATTTTTAAAATCTTGTGATTGAAATTCTTCTTTTAAGAAAGATATAAAATCTAGAAGCTGTAAAGGAAAAAACTAAGGAAAAAATTTTAACTTCTATACAGTGAAAAATACTTTAAACAAATTTGAAGGACCTGATAGACTGGGATCACATATTTGCAACATAAAATAAATAAAGGATTAATATCTACAATATATTAAGAGAACGTAATAATGAATATGGAAAAGACAACCCAATAGGAAATTGGGCAAAGGATATGAATTAGGAAAATCACAGAAAATATTTCCAACATTAATATGTCTAATAAACACTTGAAAAATGGTTCAAGTTCACTTTTAACCAAGGAAATAAAATTAAAATAGCAGTGATATACCCCTTCTTCCATAAGATTGACATAATTCTAAAAAGATACGTGAGAGGGGTATCTCACTGGTATTTAATTGAAAAATTGATGCTGTCTTTAATACAGTTAGTGATGGTGTATGGAAACAGATATTCTCAGATACTATTAATGGGATATATGTTGATACAGTTTATTTTGTAGGATTATTTGGAAGTAATTATCAAAATGTGACTCTTGATATTATACTTGAAAAACAACTGGGCTAAGAATAAAATTTATGGGTTGCATTTTCTTTCCCTGGGAACTTTGTAGTCATTGCTCCAACATTTTTCTGATGTTAAATGTTCTTTTACCCCAACATTTGCATTCATCTCTCAGTTGGTTCGATTTCATCTTAAGTTGTTTTTTTTGTTTTGTTTTGTTTTTCCAGAAAATAATCATTCCTTAAGTTCTTGCTTGTTTGAGAATGTCTACCTTTGGCTTATTTATTTAAATGACAACTTGACCAGATATAATATTCTTAAGCTCCTTTTATTTCTCGTGAAATCTTGCAGCCATTGAATGCTGCTGTGGAGAGAAGTCTGAGACCAGCCTGATTCTTCCTTTTTTTAAGTTACCTGCGTTTTCTGCCTGGATTACTGAGGAATTTCTTCTTCATCCTTAAAGCTGCAGAACTTAATCAAGATAGATCTTGGTTTCAATAGTTTATTATCAATTTTGGGGGGAACACAGTATGTCCTTTTAAAAGACTCACTTCTCCATAGTTCACAACAGGAAAATTTTCTTCTGTTATATAGTGAAACACCTTTTCTTTTTAATTTGTTGCATTTTTTGAGGACGCCCGTTTTCCTTTGGCTATATCATCTTTATGTGTCTTCCTTTCTTTTTTTTTTTTAATCTTCTCTCTAATTTTTTTTAGAAAAATTGACTTTTTCCTCTAATTCACTATAATTAAACTATAAAGAATCATTTTGTTCCTTGCTGTTTTACTTATAAGTTATGCAATAGTGTTGATTGATTTTAAGTTATGCAATTCATTTTCTCTGCTCTAGAATTTCCCTTTTCATTCTGTTGTTTTTTCGTGTTGTCTTTGAGCTCTTTTATTTAATTCTAGTTTTAAAATTTTTATTCTATAGCAAGGACCATTCATGGGCAATTCTCTTTTCCTCTGGTTATATTTTCTTCAACAGTACATTCTTTATTTTTTTCATGCCATGTTCCTTTCTTTGTTTCTTCTTCTTTCCCATTCGCTGTGTTATATTTACACATTGTCATGCTGATATTGTGGAGGAATTCCTTCATGATACCTATCCAACCGTATTAGTCCAAAGAGTGGGCACGTAATGCAAACAAAGCCAGTAAGAGTTCTAAGACCATTGATAAATGGATGCCTCTTGTTTCTCTTTTACACTTAATTGCTTTTGTTTAGAATTACCAGAAGAATGTTTTATAAAATAGCGGGATTAAAAGTCATAGCAGTTAAGCATTCCTCGCCCTTACAATATGTTCTCAGGGTACAGATATGTAGCTTGACTACCCTAGCCCACCCTTAAACTGTAGCTCTTAGGAGAAAACAAACAAACCTCAGTTATAATGTCACCTCTTCAGAGAGGTTTCCTTTGCCTGCCCTTTCTAAGGGTATCCACTCTCTATTTACTTATTAAAGCACTTGGTTTTGTGTCTTTCAAGCATTTGTCACTATTTGAGAGCATCTTATTTGTTTAAGTTTAATGTCTTTCTGACCCTTGGAATGTAAACTCCATGAGAAAATGAACTTTATCTCTCCAATTTCTGTATCCCCAGCATCAAGCACAGGGCCAAAGAAAACCATTGTTGTTTGGATAAATATTTATTTCTAATTTTATAAATTATGTGGTGAACATTCTTAACATACATCTTTTTGAACCATTTAAATGATCTTTTTAGAGTAAATTTTTGGAAGTAGGATTGCTATGTCAAGAGGTATACTCATGTTATATTATGTTACCCACTGCCAAATTATTCTAGAAAGGTTGTTCAAATTTATATTACCACCAAAAGTGCAGGTAAATGCCCATTTACCTGACCTTCAGTGAGTTTAGTCAATCTTCCCAATCTTTGCCAACCTCTAGGTAAAATATAATATCTCATTGTTCTTATATTTTCTTTAGGCTATTAGCCATTTATACTTCTTACTTTGTGAATTGTGTAGTCATGAGATTTGACTTACTAAATCTGTTACATACTCAATCTAGTTTAATCCTTACATCAAGAGGTGACAAAATCAGATTTGCATCTCACACACACACACACACACACACACACACACACACACACACACACAGTCTGTCTTCAGTGTGAATTGGAGGGGGGAAAGAATGATTGCAAGAAGACCAGTTATTTGTGTGATCCAGGTAAGAGGCTCCTTTGAAGTTCTATGTTTTAATATTTACAAGTTATGGCACATAGTAGATAGTGAGTGAAACTTGTTAAAAAAAAAGAACGATAGTGACTTGTACTAGAGAGGTAGCAGTAAAGGTGGGGAAAAATGGACAAATTTTGAGAAATAGTTGGGACACAGAATTAACAGGTCTTAGTGATTATTTAAATATGGGAAGATATGAGAGAGGGAGATGTCAAAGATGACTCAAATTTCTGGAAGAAGTAAATTTAATGAGAAAGTGATGAATTTACTTTTGAACATGCTGAATTAGAGGTACCTGGGAGACAGTCATTTGAAGATGTTAAGTAAACATTTAGATACATCCCTTTGGAGCTCAAAGAACAATTCTAACTCAAGGTATGAATGTGAGGAACAAATGCATACTGATAGTAATTGAAGCCATGCGAAGAGTTGAGATTATTTAAGGATAGGGTATTGAATAAAAAGAGAAGAGCTCCTATGAAGGATCTTTGAAACACTCTGATATTTAAAGGTTTAGTAGCAGAGGAGGGAGGAGCCAGTAACGAAGTCTGCAAAAAGGCTGCTGGAGAAGTAAAAGCAGCTGGGAGAATGTGGTGTTTTAGAAGACAAGGTAAGAGTGTATTCAAGTAGAGAGTTCAGGGTAATTCTAAGAGAATGAATGAAATGATGGACCATGATGCTAAGCTAGATAAATAGAGAAGTGAAGACAGGAAAGAAGTAATAGAAAGGGAAGGGATCAATGATCTGATATTCAAATGAAAGAAAGCAACGATTGCAGCCGGGCTAGTTTAATAAGTGAACTGGAAGGATATGTGATTATGGTCAGAAAGTGGACTATTAGAATTAGTGAGTTCAGAAGTAGAGAAAGTGAAAGAGTTTCAAGTGATAATGACAAGGTCCAGAGAGTGACTGTGCAGGTAAGTGGTCAAATAGTGTTAGAAAGACAGTGGAGATTAAGTGGTCTTTCATGAGGATTCTGAAGTCACTTAAGATGATGGCAGGACTTGCGGAACAAGAGAAGACAAGAAGCCACATGCCGGTGTCTTCTGTGAACAAAAAGCACACAGGAGGTAAGTAGATTACAATGACCAATTTGGGAGAGGATAGAGTAGCACTGGGGAGCATCCTTATCTCCTGATACTGCATAGGTGTGAGAACATGAGCAGACTTCACCGGAAGGAGCTGCAGGGAAAGTGGCATAGAGCGAGCCAGGTTGAGTGAGCCAGGCAAGAAGTGGAAGGAACATTCAGAGAAGTGATTAAGGGCATAGTGATTGAGGGTGGAATTGCAGAGGGCAAATGGAAGGTTTTGGCAGGGTAAAAGAAGGGAATGAAATTAGATCTAAGGAAGTTTAGAGCACTTTAAGAATAACAGTTTTGTAAAGGACAAATATGGGAAGGGGACTTATATTTGGGGCTTTGACCTATGAAAATAGGAATAAAGTTTGTCAGGTTTACTCCCAACTGACTCTTGGAGAACAATGGACACAAGGGCTTAATAAAAGTCAACTGTGGTCTGGAAAGTCCTACAAGTATTTCTTTTCATGCAGATGTATGGCTAGTCACAGTAGATGCAGCAGAGGATGGTAGTGGGAGCAACGAAGCTTGGAGTTCAACGTTCTTTGAGGGGAGGGATGAACAATGGTCCTAATAAGATTGGATTCTTAGGTTCAGCGTTCACTGGTGTTCTGTTTAATCGGGGATTGGAGGTCTTGGTGCTTGCAGCTTGGGGTGGTGTATGTGGAAGGAGGGATTTAGTAGTCCAGGAATTGAGCCTATATAGTTTAGAACTTCCATTGGAGCACAATTTTAATTTTCACTCCCCAAGTATAGAAATGATGCTTAAACTATTATTTCAAAATATTTTCACTCAAATTTTAAATGATTTGGGTCATTTCTCCTAAATTTCATTCTTATTTTAATATATTATGTATTTGCTTAATTTTTAATTTAAATAATTGTTTTTGTTAAGTTAAATCTCAACACAAGAGAGATCGTGGCCTCAGATTGGCATAGAATTCGGAAGTCCTAACAAAACTTAAAGTTGTCACATGTAAGGAGGAAAAATACAAAGCTTGGATTTTAATTTGTTCTTTTCTTGCCAGTGCCTTATAGAATCAATAGAAAATACATTAGCAGAACTAGGCCAGTGTCATACACAGTGTACTTACCTCACCACCCTCAGCTTCTTGCGTCTTCTTGCTCTACCAATCTTCTGAGATCCTTTTTGTCTCTAACACTCACCTGGTGCTTTTTATGGCTATATTTCATTAAATTCTCACTGTGGAAGCTCTTTGTTTTTTACCCACATATAATCATTTCTTAAATGCATATTTTTCCACATTTTAACAGCTCAGAGTTTGGGGCGCTTCTTATAATCCAAACTGTCTGAAATATAGTACTTTGTATCACTCCCCCATACAGCCTAACATAATTTCAGATACACAGTAAGCACTGAACAAATGTTTATCGATTGACTAATATGTAAATTAAGAAGAGGCCATTTCATTTTAATTATTTCTTAAATACAAACTTTAAAGTGACTTCCAGCATTTCTTTGAACTCTTTATTAGATAAAATGTTAGATCGTTACAAAAAAAGAGGAAAGGAATAAGAAAAGTGTAATTTTTTACATGCTTTTCTAATGACTTAAAAGTGGATTTAACATTTAAAAGGTATTCCTTAATAATATCTACCTTACCTTTGTGCAGAATTTGTCACCAAAAAAACTAACCAACCAACCAAACAAAAACCCTGCAATATAGGTAGGAAAGAATGACTGTAAGAATAAAAGAGTAAGTATTATGATTTACCGAAGTCCCACAATTAGTCAATGTCTTGGTTTCTTGGCTTAAGTACTTGTTCTTCTCACTGGACTATGCTGTCCTATGGAAAGGCAAATGTACCAAAACCATTCTTAAATGAAGCCCATTTTGCAAAAGACTTCTTAAAACTGATCGCCTTGAAGTGAAATTCTAACTGCAAATGTACTGTTGCATTCATCTCTTTTCTAGTCTTCAAAAGAAAGGGAGGGAAAAGATGCAGCAGAGCTGAAGTATAATTGCTTATTAGGCATCGTTCAATGACGGAGGCAGTAAAAAGTGAAACTACTATTATTGCATAGTAAAGAGCACCTTATTTAGCTCTTGGGAAAGATTGAAAGATATTTACTGCTAAAACACAATTTTCACTCACTTTGAAGGAATCATCGCAAGAGTCAACTCGTTTTCCAACTTGGAACCTTTAAGTTATTCTCGTGAAATGTTATATTCCTTTTTCTTTCATAGCCCCTTCTCGGCACATTCTTCCACTGTGTCCCTCCACTGCTCGCTTCTATTTGACTTTTCACTTTCACGCATAATTTTCAGGGCTCTCCTTAGATTATCCCTTCCCTGCTTTTGCTTTCATTGCAATGATATCTTACCTGACATGCATTTCAGCCAAGATTGACTTTCCTTTTGCCCCTGAATATTTGATTTTTCTTTACCTACAAGCTCATTTTAAAGTGAGGTGTGTCCCAGTGTGGAAGTGTTTATTTTCCATTTCACTGAAGTTACTTCCTGGAATTACTTCTTTCTTGAGAAAAGAAGGGTGGCTTGCAATGAAAGCAGTGAGCACTGAGTTTACAAATTACAATGATGGATCGTGATAGTAATAGTTGTCCTCCATTATAGGGACAGTATCATATTGATGCCTTATTTCTCCCTTCCTACTCACCTCTACTGACTTGCAGATATTCCCCACTTTGACATCTTTTTTCAGTTATTTATTTTTATTTAGTTAGATATTTTTACTTTCCAGCTATATTTTGCTTTTTAACCAGGTTTTAGCTAATTTTTTGAGCAGGTCCCTTAACCTGAGCTTCAGTTATTATATCTGTAAAATATGGGTAAAAATGCCTACCAATCAAGTTTTTTTGTGTGAGAATTAAGTGACATTGTTTATTTTAAAGTGGCTAGCTGTTTCATTTCATAGTTAGCTCTTCATAAAATGTCATTTAGTTCAGTACATCCCTTCACTATTTCCGACTTGAAATCATTCTAATTCCTTGCCATGGTCTTGTTCTAAATGTTTTGCCCTTAACTCACTCAACTTTTCCAAATTCATGTAGTCTTCTAGTAGGCTGGCCATATAATTTATTTGGACATTTTTGAGACTGTAAGGGGGCAGACATCAGCAATTATTATGCTAGGACGACAGTGTAAACTGGGACTGTCCTAGACAAATTAGAATTTATCCTATCCATTAGCCCTCTCCTGGCTACGGCAGACTGCTTCCTACTCTGGAAGTTATCTTCACATTTCCCTTTCAGGACTCACTCAGTGTAAATTCTGCTCTCTGTCACTACCATTATCAATACCTATGCTCAGAATTGCATATATTTTTGTTAAACCACCCTCCTTTACCAACTTCTCCATTTCTGTTCAAGGCTAGACCACATTTCAGAGTTTATGTTTGACTTTCCATATACCTTCAGATCTCACATCCAGCTGGTTGGTAGAGTTTGTCAATTCAATTCCGTAAACGTTTACTGAGCATTTACTTTGTTCCAGATACCAAGTGAAGTGCTAGGGTTGAAAAGATAAATAAGATACAATCCTGATATACAAGAAGATCACATTTTAAAAGGGGGTTAAATGTGTATAAATATATAAAGAAATAAACATTAAATAAACAATTGCAATACAGTACATTCAGCGCAAAAACAGAGGTAGCATCTTTGATATAGTGGTGATGTTAACATGGAAGGTATCAACTCTGCTTGGGTAGTTCAAGGAGGGCTCTGCAGAAATAAAAATGAGGTCAATCTGTAGCTTATTAGATGAGTTAATTAATAATTATTTTATTACCTACTACCTACTATTTTATTTGGTAGACACTGTGCTATGCACTAGGAATACATTGATAAGCAAGACAGACATGACCCCCGTCCTCCTGGAGCTTATAGATGGTTAGGAAAGGCAGACAGTATGCAAGTGAGGAGTGTTAGAATGTAAAAGAATGAGGTATCATGTGAATATATAAAGGGAGAGGTAACCAACTCTTCTTCCAAGTATAGAACAGTTAAGATGAAACCAGAAAAGAAGAATAAGCATAGTTAGATGAGGGGCAGAGATTGATAGGAGAAGGAAAGAGAGCAAGGTCTTGAAGCTGAGAGAGTGTGATGTATTAAAGTACTGAGAGGAGACCAATATGGCTAAAGATGAGAGGTAAGGGGGAAAGGCACATGGAATGAAGCTGGAAATGTAGGCAGGGGTCAGAACATATAAGACCTTGTAGACCATATCAAGGATTTTGGATTTTATCCCAAGGTCAATGGGCAGCCATAATATAAGCATTGAAAGTGATATAAACAGATTTGCTTTTTAAAAGAAGCCTGTTGCAGTAGCTTAGACAAGAGATGGTTGCAGTGAAAATGGAGAAAAGTATGGTTTTTAGAAATATCTAGACAGTATAATGACAAAATCAGTTACTGATTTGTTATGAATGGTGAAGAAGGAGTGGTTGAGGATGACACTCAAAGCAGCTGGTACTGTTATCTACTGAGTTAAGGAAACCAGAGGAGGACCAAGTTTGGGAATGAAGATGATGAGTCCAGATTTGGATATGCTGAGTTTGAGGTGCCAGCGAAATATTCAGGTAGAGAGCTTATGCAGGCAGTTGGATATGTGGTTCTGGGGCTATAGATTTGAGAATCTTAGGTATATCAATGGTACTAAAGTCATGAGAGTAAATGCATTTACCTTAGAAAAAAGCCAAAGTGGGAAGAGATGCTTGCATTAGAACAGAATGAGAAACACATTCAATGGTCACATAAAGGAAGATCTGTCAAAGGTGGTCAAGAAGAAACAGCTAGGGAAGAAATAATAATTTCAGAAACGTGATGTCGCAGAATTCAAAAAAAGATAGCATTTGAAAGAGAGAATGGCCAAGTAAAATAAGAAATTAAAAATGATGATCTCACTAACAGCAGTTTTTGAGGAATGGCAGGCACAAAATTCAGATTGATGGGGTTGAAGAGTAAGTAGGAGGTGAGAAAAGAGAGGCAGAGTATGTAGGCAAGACTTTCCACAAATTTGGGAAGGAAATGAGAGGGAGAGAGTGAGATGTAGATGAAGAACTAAGGAAGATTTTTTTTTTTTTAATGAGAGCTACTTGAGTATGCTTAAATGCTGAATAGAAATGAACCATTAAAGAGGAAGAGATTGGAAACAGAAAAGAGATGACCCTAAAGCAAAGGCCCATGAGAAAGGCCAGGGTAGAGGCTCCATCCTTTAACAGAAGGGCCTCTTCTTCCCTCTCTGCAACAGGAGAAAGAAGAAGGAAAGAGAGGCACAGGTGCAAGTAGGAGGTGGGAAGTTGAAGGAATTTCCACTTGATGGCTTCTCATCTTTCAAAAATAGGTGTTCAATAAATATTTATTAAATCAATGAATAAACGAATAAGTAACAAATCTAAAATATCAACGTTCCTTATTGTCCTCCATAAGCATTTTGTTGTCTAGAAAAGCATGTGGTTGATAGTGGAGGTGAGTGAGATTCAGACTACTTTTAGGAAGAGTACCATCGGAAAGTGTACTTTTGGAAGGGATGTTCAAAATCAAACAATAAGGATGCTAAAGTCTTACTCCAAATGGAAATCAGGAGAGAAAATGCTGCTATAATGGGTAGAGTGATTGCAAAAGGGCTGGCTATCTGTTCTATACAGGTCTGTTTTGTTCTATACTTCTTAAAAATTAAAACAAATTCTTTTTTAATTCATAGAAATTTCAGGCCACAAACTTAGACTTTAAGAGGAGAGCATGGAACTATCTCCTATTGAGCATTTGCTATTTGCCAAGAACTTCGGTGAGTACCTCTCATTTAATCTTCACATCAACTTTATGAAGTAGGTGTTATTAACACTGTCTCCATTTTAAGTTTGTGGAAACTGAGCTTCAGAGAGGATAAATTTGACAAGGTAACTCAACCAATTAGTAGAAATAGGATTCAAACCCAGGTCTCCTTTCAGTCATTCCTAACTGCGGTGCTATATCTCCATCTCAGATTTTAATAATTCCTACCATTGCAAATACATTTCATGGTGTATCATGAGTAAATTATTCCCTGACATGCCATGAGCATTATCCTTATGATCTGTTCTATTCTTCAATATTCAAATCTTATCTCCTTTGATGCCCTACTTGGATCCTACCTTCTCTCAAAACACTTCGAGACACCTCAAACTCTGATGGTCTCTCTAGGCTTTAAAATCCTACAGCAGTTTGCCTGTGTTACTCATTTGATAAATTTTATCTGCATTATAATTTAATTGGACATTATTTACTTTTCCTTTCATTGTAACTTAACATTACAAAGTCATAAGCTTCTTAGAGGATAGAAAATGCATCTTATGTCTTTGTTTTTAACATCTTTTAAAACTTCTTCTTAATGGCTTGTCCATAGTATGTAGTGAGTAAATATTTGTTGATAAATTTCTGGGTCATTCACATCATCCATATTGGTTAAATGTCAGAAAGTTTCTTGTTGATGTCAATTTGAGAAATGGAGGCTTTATTATTTCTGCTGAGGATTTATTTTTTCTGTTTTAGTTATAAAACTGGAAATCTCAAAAAGATTTTTGGTTTGTATCTGTGTGCAGGGAGATTTCTTTTGAAAGGGAGTATGGAAAAGCAGGTTTTTATTTTGCAAGAGTTTTTGAAGCATGCAAGTTCTTATTTAAAAAAAAAAAAAGGTCCAAATTGGTTGAACTTGAAGTTCCCCTCCTCCTTTCTCTTCCTTCACAGCCTTTTTTCTAAACCTAGTTCCCTTAAAATGACTTTTATTGATTTTCACTCAATGAGAGTTATTCTTCAGAATGAGGATGGAGGGGTCAGAGAGAGAAATTTACCCTGTGTTACCTGTGGAATAGGTGTACCTCTATATCCGGTCTTGCTTTATTTGTTCTGTTTCCTGTATCCAGAAACCTGCACACTGGGGATCATTAGGTCCTCTGTGTCTTGGTTGGAGCTTGAGTACAGTATACTAATAGATCAATTTATGTGTTCATTCATTCAGCAAACATTTATTGAGCAGGCATGTCCTAGGCATTGGAGATACTAAGATGAATAAGACGTAGTCGCTGCCCTCAGTGACCTCCAGATGTACATGAAGGCACCAGCTTGGTGGGGGTTGGGGTCAGGGAAGGCTTCCCAAACGAGGTAACTGAATATTCTCTGTTAGGGAATCCTAAGAGAATAAAGAGATCAGCCTTGTAAAATAAATATAAACATCTAATCAAATTAGCTCATTATAAAGACATTTAAGAAAAGACAGCCTTTTACCAGTATATCCTGTGTTTCTTTTGCAATTTTTCCCCTCATTTATTTGTCTCCAGTCTTATCCCTCTCCAGTCTACTACCTCCAAAATTATTTCTAAAACCAAATCTGACCATGTCTTTCCTGTATCGAGAATTTTTAATGGCTACTCATTCATTCATTCTACATATTCATCAATCACCTACTGTGCTATTTCAGGCAAGTGTTAAGTGTTTGGGATGCAGTGGTGAGCAAACAGTCCCTCCTTCAAGAAGCCTATAGTCTAGACCCAGAGATAGACAAGTAAGGTCATTTCAGTATAGTTTCATGCTAGTTTTGACAGGTAAGCACATGATTCTGTGGGATTGTACAGAGGAGCACCTTGTTTTGTCTTGGGAAGTCAGGTAATGCTTCCTGAATCTTGTCCTCAAATTTAAAACAATTCAGTCCAATAGACACCGGTATCTATTATGCTAGGTACTATACAAAACAACTGCATTTAAGTAGATCAAAGTCTAGTGGAAGATCCAGAAAACATAATTAGTAATTCCATCACAATGTGGTAAGTGGATAGATAAATGCATAGGATGCTATGATAACAGGGGTTGAGAATAGAGGACTGGTGGGCAGCATAGCTTTCCATAAGAGACTATGCCTAACCAGAGTCTTGACGTATGAATAAGAGTTAGCTAGACATTGGGATTTCCAGTTCCTTAACGTGACAAACAAGACCTTTCACTGTCTCTTGATCTGCTTTTCCAATGCATCTATATATCTTTATACCTTTGCTTTTCAAATTAAGAACATGAACCCCTGGATTATTTAGTGTTACACATGGGATATGAGAAAGTACTAGATAAATGTGATGTGTCACATTTCTGGAGCATCAGTTTTACCAGATGACAAATAATCTAAAACATTGTTTTATATTAAAGCATAATATATTTGCAAAGTTAAAAGCAAAATTTCCATTGATTTTTTTATTCAAGATAAAATAAGATACATAAATTCCAAGCTAGTGGCAAGTCATTTCAGGCTTGCCCTTAGACATCACCATCTACTGCCATCTCTTTCCTATGAAAAAGTGCGAAATGGACTATCTGAATGTACCAAGAACTTTCATGTCTCTGTGTCTTAGCATATGCTATTCCCTCATCCTGGAGAGCTCTTCCCACTTTTCTCCCTAGGTAAACTATACTTATTCTTCAAAGGCCACCTTAAGTGTCATCCTATAGTAATCGTTTTAAACACAATTTAAATGTCATCCCATATAATAGTTATTTTTTGAACATCCACTTATGTTTCTGCCTTCTTTCCTACAGCTTTAGGCAGAGTTAGAACCTCCCTGTTTTGTGTTTGTACTGCTCTACTCAGAATTTCCATTACAGTACTGCTCACTATCTGTTTCCTTACCCTTCTCTGCTGCTGGACTGTAAGCTTCTCTAGGGCAGGGACTATTTTTAAAATTTATCTTTGTGTATCTACTACTTGGTAGACACTTAATACATGTTTGTTGAATGTCGAATTTCTAAGCCATTCCTTACTCTGCATCACCTCTGCTCTTACATAAAGTAATATCACCTTCACTTCTCATCTTCAGGGAATGATGTGTTACACAGAAGTATATTTTCCAGACAACTGAAATTTACTTCCCAAAGGATCAAAATGTGTTTTGGTGGGAATTTATTTTTCTAAGTTTTTACACACTTACTTGCTCTCATAAGTAAAATATACTAAGCATAATGTGTTCCTTGATGACTTATCCCTGAAAGCATCAGGGTTTTGCTGGTTTGGAATTCATGACATCCTCTGGGGCCACTGATGGAATCTGGCATTTTAACTCCATACCAAATAACTCCATTATCTGGTTCTAAATTCTTGTGCTCACTTCTTGTATTTTGGTTACCACTTCTGGCTGTCAGTGCAATTGCTCTAAAACACTGTTGTTGTTGTTTTTTATATATATACATATATATGCTTTTAAATGGATATCAAAATTACAAATTAATATATGGTCATCGGAACACAAACAAACAGGAGTATTTGAGGCGAAAAGTCAAAGTCCTCCCTTCATTCCTGGCTCCCCACCCTAACACTCACCCACATCCACATTTTCACTCTTCAGGCATAGCCATTATTAGCGGTTTCTACAGGCCATTTTCTGTCAACATATGTGTCTACTTGTGTACATACAAATATTAAATCATACTATGCATGCTTTTCTTCCCACTTGGCAATATACAACAGGTATCCTTGCATGTCAGTATATTCAAGTCTATCTCATTCTTTTTAATGGCTGCCCCTTTTTAATTTGACCATCTTAATCAGCTGTGAATGGGAAAGCCAAATAATCAAGCTTATTAGAATTGTACCTAAGAAAGAGTAAATCGGCTCTGAGTGAAGGCTTGAGGAGTTCTCTTAGGAGTAAAATGTGTTAACTTTAGTTCATGGACTTTGTAATGTTTATTTTGGCTATTCTGGGACCCTTTTTGCTTATTTCCTGGTTCATTGTGTTTTGGAGAGCTGAGATTGCTGGACACGTGACCTGTGAATTAGTGAGGTATTACATGTTCAATTTTGTACTATATATTTTTGCTATGGTTTTTTGGGAGGTTTTGCATTTAAGTTTTCATTTAGGTTGTCTTTATAGACAATTATTATTTTTTCTAATTCCTAAGTACTTACATCACAGTACAGACCATTGCATATGGTAGCAGTTAAAAATGTTGGACTTGATGATTGACGTACAGCTTCTTATCTATATAATCTACCTTTGAGAATGTGCACTGGATTTATGGGAACTCTATAAACTAATCTAAGGGAGCCTTTTACTACTAATGAACATTAAAGTATTGACAGCATCTTGTCTTATAAATAATAAAATCCTGTTTAGGATTTATATAAAGCCTTCTGCCTTCATCTATCATAGTAAGTGGCTAACTCCTGTTGATTTCACCTTTTAGATCTCACTGTAATATGTCCTTTCTTCTCCTTTTCCACTGCCCCATTACCTTGCTTTGGGCTCTACTATAGCCCAACCGAATTACCTGTAACAGACTTCTTAATTGCTCTCCCTGCCTCCTGTCTAAACTCTACCCTGCTCACCCAGTAAATAGTCCTCTTTTTAAAACAGAAATCCTATCACGTCCCAACCCTGAAAGACCCTCAAGGGGTTTCTCATCATTTATAGGATAAAGTCCCCTTTCTTTAGCTTAGTATACATCATAGCCTTTTGTGATTTGCCCCACTTCTGTCTTGCTACTTGATGCCTCATACTTCAATTTCTAGGGAAATCAAGTGGCTTATAATTCCTTCAACACATCACAGAAGAGAATTCTCTATAAGTGCTTGTTAAATGAATGAATGAGACACCTTATGTAGCTAGAGTGACCATTCAACCTGCTTTCTCAGGATGTTCCCTGTTCACACCTGGCATCCCAGTGTAATCATTAATAGAACTCTTTTTCACTATTAAACTTGTCTCAGACCAATAAATTACATGGTCACCTTAAATTATAGCAGTCATTAAGTTGTTTTCTAACTCTAATCTCTTCTACTAGATGGTGAGCTCTTTGGGGGCAGAAATTTTGTTTGTTCATTTTACTTTTATATCCTCATTTATTCATTCAACTAAGTGATTGACACTGTTAGATGTTGAGGAATAATGCTGACTAAAACAAACATGGTTTTGCCTTCATGAAGCTTACAATCCAGCAGGAAAGAATAATCTAGTGGGAAGAATAGTGCCTTATATAATAAATGCTGCTGTGTGAATGAATGACTAAACGTGGATAAAGACTTAGAGATTCCTGAACGAATGATCCTAATCCCATTAATTACAGAGACAGAAATAGTCATAAACAAAGACTCTAGGTTGATCAAATTAACCATTTACTTAAAGAGTTGGAAACTGAAATTTTTAAGTACGAACAACACATGTACACCTAAATATATATTATATGTTATGTTAATGTTAATCATAAGAAAAAAGGACCATGAAATAATAGCAAGAATGAGACTTTGAGTGTTCTGTGTTTTTAGATAGACAATTTGTAATCCCATGTGATTCTTTGCAGGGTGGATTATCAGTTGTACTATCTTCCCCCACTCCCATTTTTTTTTTTTTTCCCAGATGAGGAATCTGTGGTTTCAGAAACTGAGCCACAAAAGAATGATTTTTTTAAAACCAGGATTAGATTTTGGTTGGGCTTTGCTTTCAGGGCTAGGACTACCTGCTATCCTAGACTTTTTAACCATATTCCCATGGGCAAATTACAAAATCCTGTCAACTTCAGTTTCCTATTCTATATATAAAATAGTGATATTATCTTTAGAATTAATCTAAAAATTAAATGAGATTATGTAAAGGCATTTAGTCTTGAAATCCAGCTCCTAGAAGGCACTCAGGGAATGTCAGTTCTCTATCGATTTCCCCTATTTATCTTTCTGTGTGTGGTGAATTAAAGGATGATATAAAATGATTTGAAAGAAAGAACTATAAATATAAACACTAACACAATTTTTAATTCTCATATCTGGGCAAAACAAGACCTTCTCCACCCCCCACAGGGCTTCTCTACCCCCTCGAAAAGTTATAGTTTTATTTATGTTTATTATCTTATTACTATAAGCAAAGACCCAGAGAAGCATTCCAGGAGCAAAGCTGTAGGTAAGATTTTCTGGAAAAAAAGACAGAGTTTATGAGGCAGCCAGGATTTGATGGTCATTTTACCTGCAGTGGGTGTCAGTTTTAAAGATTTATCTATTTACTCTTGGTCACTTTTGGTTCAAGAAAGCAAGAACACCGCCAAACCATTCATTGAAATCTTTGGGGGGGGGCGGGGGCGGTGAACAAAAGCAAGAGTTCTCTTCAGTTTCCACAATGTCTCCCGACCCCAAGACTTTGGAGCACTTTGGGGAGGGCCATCGGGTCTTTCCTCCAGGAGTGCCCTGGGTCTGGACTCCATTTCCCAGAGTCCCTTAGTGCTCTAATGTATTCTGTGCTCCGAGTGCCTGTATGTGTGTGAGTGTGAGAGAATGTGTGCGTATGTGTGTGCGTGCGCGCGTGAGTGTGTGTGTGTGTCTCCGAGTCCCTGGGAGAGTGGAGGCTCATTCACTGATTAGAGCCAGCGCTGAGAGGCAGCACTGCTCCTTCTCTCACACCAACCAGTCTCTTGATCTGTACATGCAATCCCAGGCAGCTCGCGAACACAAACCCGGGGCCAGCCGCCTACTGCTGCTGCTGCCGCTGCCGCCGCCGCCGCCGCCGCTGCCTCCGCCGGCCCTGCGCACCCGGGACTTTTCATGCACCACACTCACCGCCTTCTTCCCTCTGTGTCCTGAAAAGTGCGACCGTTCTCCCAAGGAATTTCCACGGCAAGTATGGAGACTAGAAAGGGATGCGGGTGTGTGTGCGCGCACACCAGAGGGGTGGGTGTGAGGGCAGTCGGGCTGCTTAGGAACCTGGCTAACTTTCCGGGTCCGTTTCCTCGGGATTCGGGCGGCTCCCCCGCGTCAGGGACAGGCACTGGAACCTGGACTGGCACGCCTTAGATCTGCGCGACGGAGCCGCCCGGCATCCGTGCCCTGTGCGCTCCGTGCGCTGCCTCACTCAAACTTTCCGTCTTGAGTTTTCCTTAATGTGTTTTATTTGGGGGGGGGGGGGGAGGGTGCGAGGGGGAAGGACCAGACGCGGGAATTGGACTAGTAAGGAGGGTGAGGGGACAGCAAGGGAAGGCAGCAGGAATTCTTTTCGCTATCTTTCAATAAGCCCCATCCCACTTTGTTTGGGTCGGTCGCAAGAATGCCCTCTCACCGGGCTCCCCGGGGTATCCCGCGGTGATTTCCGGCGGGGCCGGGATCGGGTCGTACTCGGTGGGGAGCCCCAAGCGGCGGCGGGATGGGGAAGGTGCTATCCGAATGAGAAAAGACTCCGATCACCCCCACATAAGGCACTACCGGCCCGGTGGGGTACCCGAGGAGAGGCCAGGAGCCTTGGGCCCCCTGGTGCACCGCTTACTTTCCTGGCGGGGGCGGGTGTGAAGGGCGTGGAGGAAGGTGGGGTGGGGTTGGGGGAAGCCGCAGCGGGCGGGAAGGAGGCAGGTGCTGGCACAGAGGTGGACCCTTCTAATTCTGCCGGTAAACTCCCCGCTTCGCTCGGCTGGACGGGCCTGACCTGAGAGCCGCCCGACCCGTGGAGGGTCTCCCGGGATTTTCGGAGCCGGCACTCTTCTCTCCTGGCGGTTCTACGGAGCTGGGTGGGAGGACCACAGTACAGACAGCGGCACGTTGCTCTTTTTGTAGTTTTATTTTTATCTTAGACCTGCCTTAAACTGAGTAACAATTTCTCTTCCTCCGACTGAGAACAAAACTTTTTAGCGAGCGCGCTAGTCGCTGCGGTCCTACGGCCACCGGCGCTGCGCTCGTCAGCCCGGGCCGAGCGACCTTCTCGGCCCGGAGCCCGGCCCCGCCACCGCGCTCCGGAGCCACTGGCCGCCCCTGTCCTCAACTCCAGGCTTTTCAGGGCTCGGCTTGGGCGTTTCGCCTTTGTGCTTTGTAAAGGAAAGCCTTTTCTTCCAGGGCACACAAACTTGGGCGGAGAGCTGTGTGGCCCCCGGGGCGAGGCCGCCCACAGTGGTGAGGCCATACGAGGGGATGCCCTCTCTGTCCTCCGCTCCCAGAGCTCGAGGGCCGGATAGACCCCAGCCCGCGAGGGCGCGCAGAAGCCCCGAAGTAACGGGGGCTCGGGCTGCCGAGAGGCAGAGGAAGAGCTCTCGCTTCCCGTTAAGAATGCGGCTTTCTCGGGCCCTGGCCGCGGCTCCAGCGGAGCGCTAGGGCCCGGGCCCAGAGCCGGGCGCGCGTCGCACAGGGCGGAGGCATGGGGTGGGGGCGCTGGGTGTGGGGCTCAGCCCTGCCTGGCCAGGCCAGCTCGGGGTCTCTGGCCTGCGCCGCCTCCCGGCCTCGGAGCCGCTGAGAGGGAAGACTCGGGCGCTCCCTGCCCACAGTGCCCACCAGCCACGCCTCGCCTCTCTCCTCAGCTCCGGACTCGGCTTAAGATGTAAATGGGAAAGGGAAAATGAGAAAAAAGGGCGGGCAGTGATGAAGCGGCGGGTCAGACTGGAGGGAGCAGAGCGGCCAGGGGTGCCCAGCCTCCTCCTCCGCCAGTCTCGGGGGTTCTTCCTGCGAATAGAAAATGAACTGAGTGGGGAAAGACAGAGCGTCGAGGAAAAGCGATGTGGGCGTCTTACATTCCCATCCCTTCGGGCCCTCCCGAACCCTGCAAAAGTGGCGTGAGTTCGTTCGCTGCGCTCCGGGACGTCGTGGGGTAAGACCGAGGGCAAGGCGGCGCCGAGCCGCTGGTGACCGACGGGGCCGGGGCCAGGCGCCGAGCGAGCGGGGACACACACCTGTTTTGCGAGTGGCGTTCTGAGCCGCGGCCCCGAGGCCGAGGCGCCAGAGGCAGAGCCCTCCCCACCGCAACCCAGGCCCGCAGTCCCGGAACAGCGAGGGCCCGGCTACCCTGCGCCGGCCCGCATTTGCAGGAGAGCGGGAATCCAGGAGCCCGGTGGCTGTCCGGCGAAGCGGTGGTGCGCGGCGACGGGACCCGGGTGACCCTCGGGGCGGGGCTGTTCAGGGCCATGAGGTGCTTGGACTTTGATCGAAGGCAGTTTCTACCGAGCCCCTGTCCCGCGGGCCCTGTCCGGCTGCGGACCAGGGCCCCTCGCATTTGTCGGTTTTTCGCCGGCCAGCGCCCTCATTCCCCAAAGTTACAAACAGATTGTTTTAGGAGGAGGTTGTTGGGACCCAAAGCATTCATTGTGCAAAGGCAACCGAGAGCCGGAGGGAGAGGTCAGGCCAAGGAGTGGCGGCCTGGGCTCTGCGCTGGCCCTAAGTTGATGTTGTTTCGCCTTCACCTCTTTTTCCTCCGTTTTTCCTAAAAGAGTTGCTTTTTCCAGTTAAGACTCTTACCGACTGAATTCTGCAGCGGCTAACTGAGCGGGCAGCTCCGCAACCCCACACTCTCAGACAGGCCGGGCTGTCTCGCATTCGCACCCGCTAGCAAAGCCCGGCCTGGGTCGAGATCCAAACCTGGGACCGACACCTGGCCACGTCTGATTCACAGGCGTTGGCCCCAGCCCTGGAACCGTGTTAGCCTTAAGCTTCCTGAGCTCTTGCATATGGTGGTAAAATTTCTGTTAGAGCGGTGTTTCCAGATACCCCGTGGGCATTTGGTGTGCGGGAATTCTCTTCACGCTAAGAAGTCTGTGAACTTAAAAAAAAAAAAAAAATGTAAGAAAGAAAGAGAGAAAGGAAAAAAAGAAATTCTTTCCTGAGTTCTTCACAACCCCCCACTACCCTGGCCCCATTTCCCATTGTTCTTTGCTTTTTAAGTTGCCTGTTAATTTTTTAAAAGTTTATTTATGCAAAGAAAAAATATCGTTTAATTTGTTCTATTATTTTCATTCCTGGCTTTTGGAAACGGTTCAGAGACCACAAAAATGTCACCTGTTGTAATAAGCAGAGGAGTGTTGTGTGTGCTTTGTAATTGCCAGCAGAATCGTAGTTTGGTGGGCGTTCTGAGCTCGGGCTCCGGGCAGGAGGCTTTGCAGCTTTCTTTGTGGCAGTCATTTGCAAGTGGGTTTGGCTCCCAGAAGCAGCAGCGCGGATTCCTTCTACACTGATCCCCGGCGAGGGTCAGGAAGCCTAGACCCTGGACTGGGATGGTCAGAGGCTGGAGTGGGAAATTGCCCACTCTCTGAGACTTTCTCTTTGGCTTTCGGTTTTTCAATGCGAAAGTGGCTAGTTCGCGCCGGAGAGCGGAAAGCGCTGCGCATCAGCCCAGACTCAGACATTTTCACGTTCCAAACGCCAGCTTCTTCGTTTCATTTGTCTTGGTTTTGGCATGTTTAACCACGCAATTAGCGATCTCACTAATTATTCAGTGAGTTGGCGTTTTGTAATCGCTTTAAACCAGGGTCGAGTCTGTGATTTAACAAACTCCCACACACATACAGACCCGAACCAAACCTATCACGTCAAGGATTTGAAATTTTTAAAACTCAATATTTGTTGGTCCCTCCGTCCAACCTCACTGCCTGCCAGACAATTTATTTAGCTTCGTGGATTGATCCCTCCTCCTTGTTTAGTTAATTCAACAAAGACTTTTTGCAATCTGTTTGGAGTTTGTCTGATGCCGTGGAAAAGTAGCTGATGATTTATTTGGTTGCTTTTCGATTTCTGTCTTCAGCCCTTCTTTCTCCTCCTTTCAGCGGGGATGTCAGCTGTTATTACTTCCTATTGATCCCTTTGCAAAGTGAGAAGTGAACTAAAATTAATGTCAATTCCACTGCTCGGATCAATAGCTGGAGTTATTTTAATCTGGATTTGCACGAAGTGCTAAATTAAAAAAAATCAGCATAGAGGCAGAAAAGTAACAGTTACTTACTTTCCCTTTGCCCCATTCTTTACGGTCGTCCAAATGTTCCATCAAGCTGATTATCTCACAATCCATATTTTTTTAATTAAGAGGGTCAGTTAGTTTTCTTGTTTTGGGTTCTGTGTTTAAAACCATGACATTTTGACATTGGGAGTGTATTAACTATAGATTTTCATAATGACTGTGGTCTGCTGAAGCCTCATCTATACAAGTTGTTAATGTGAGGAGGGGGTAAGAAAGAAAAAGAAGAAATAAAGCACTTCCCCTCCCCCCACAGAGACCAACGCCCACATAGTGGAGTAAAAGAGATGTGGCCTGGAAAAAATATTGTTGATTTATTTTCAGCATAATGAAGTTTCAAATGAATAACCAGGTTTGAGTGATTCACCGTGTTCTGTTGGAGTGTCCGGTGCTGTCGCCAGATTACTAATTTATGAAACTCATTTACCATAATGAGGTGATCCAGGAAGTAAAAATCGAGAAGTCTTTGGGTGATTGGTTATTTTGGGTGAGAAACATTCTTTCCCTCACCCTCAGTGTATGTTTGCCCTTTTCTCCAGCTTGCCTCATATAATATTGCTTGTTGATGGACAAGTAGTTAGTCATTTCTGTTGCGAAGAGCAGCTTAGAACCCTTGGAACAGCCTTATACTCACTTTCAGAGCATCCATGTTGTGTGACCATTAATCTGATTTGAAAACAGCCAAGAACAGGATTCTCAGACTTGTCAGGCTAACTGGCTATCCTTGGCAGATCATTCTCTACACTGCTATAACTTGACAGGAAAGTTATTTAAAATTTGGAAGAGAGAAAAATCCGTTAATGTGAGATACATAATCTGGTAATTTAGCAATGATGTCTATAAGGAATGATGCCAAATGAGGAAGCAGTCTGATGGTGTGCACTCATCTTCCCAATTAATAACAGTCATTGACACGTCTGCTACAGGATGGGAGAAGGAAATACTCTCTTTGCACTGCATTAAGCCAGGAGGATTCATCTACATTTTAACTGAGTTTTCTCTATTTGAGGGAATACCAGAGATACTCCATTATCTAGGTGGGTTTTATTAAGGGAGGGGGTAAATTTTATTTGAGACATTATTCTCAATTTAAAGGTTATATTTGTAGCAGATGGTGATTTTTGGTTACACTTTGAGTTTCATTTAAGTTTCTAATTAGTACATATATATATAATATATAGTATATATATCATATATATATATGTACGCACACACACACATATATATATTTTAAAACTAACAAGTCCTACTATTCATCTTATATTATCTGGACTTTTGATATATAGCCCTTCTCCCACTCTCCACTAAAAATAAATTTTGAAACGGTATCAGTGGCTGTGAAAATGTACAACCTAAATTTAAAAGGGAAATTGAAAGAAGTCTCTCCGAAATCCCATTTGTTCCAGGGGCCTTCATCGGACATCAACTCTGACTGGTCCAATAAGCAGAGCAAAATAAGTCAGAAATTTTGTTAACATTTTGCTCTAAATGTTAATGGCAAATTCAAGGCAGTTTACAAATCTACTTAAGAGTGAGTGCTTTAGTAACTAACATTACCGATCCGTTCTTTGCTGCCCCTGGAAGACTGGCGCTTCTAGAGAACATATGCCAAAGGTACCCATTATGTTTTTAAATATTGTCAGAGACCACAGGCATTTTATTGATGAAGGTTTTGTTCCTCCTCAGAAAAGAGAAAGCCTGTGTGATTAGAGAGGGATGTGCAACAAAAATAATGTTGCTGTTGTTCGTTCACACAGTACTTTCTGAAAACAATCTTAGATGATACAAGAAGATGTATGTTTACGTAAGTGCCAATGTGTGTGGTTGATCCACACGTACAATTTGTACTACCGCACATGTACAGATGTTCATGGCCTAGATGTGCTTTATTTAGGGATTTTTCGGTATCAGGGCGTTAGGAGAGATAAAGAGAGGACGTGTCTATGTGTGGGGGATAATCACAGAGGTGGATCCTGGTCTCTGGACATTAGGCCTGGCATGAGAGGTGTGTGCAGGTAGAAGCCCTTTAAAACATATTCTACTGGGTGACTTGGCCTTCCAAAGCTCATTTGCTCAGGGAATATTGTATTTGAAGGTTTTATGATTTTTTTTTCCTTTACTGGATCTGGCGCATTTCACCCGGAACGTGTAAGGACCAAAGTCGGCTACGCGTACATCACAGCAAGTTGTCTATTGATTTTCCTGAATGAAAATGGTCTGACGCTGCTGCCCACTGGCTCCCATAGCCTATGGTGTCTCTTGCCCGAACATCTGTAAGCCAGAAGGATGGTGTTTCGATCACTTGGGGTTTCCTGATTTTTTCCCTCCCCCTGACCTTCCTCCCCCTCTTTTTTCCTCTTTGCTGTTTCCACAGGTCTTAGAAGGGGATGATTCCCCAGTAACATTCTCTGCCCTGATCCAAGGTGCTGCTGGGACTCCCTCCCAGGAAAGACTGCTTCTTGTGACGTGGGCCATAGAAAGAAACTCCAATGGACTTACATCGGGCAGCCTTCAAGATGGAGAACTCGTCCTACCTCCCTAACCCACTGGCATCCCCAGCACTAATGGTCCTGGCATCTACGGCTGAGGCCAGCCGCGATGCTTCCATCCCTTGTCAGCAGCCACGACCCTTTGGTGTACCTGTCTCAGTAGACAAGGACGTGCATATTCCATTCACCAATGGTTCCTACACCTTTGCCTCTATGTACCATCGGCAGGGTGGGGTGCCAGGCACTTTTGCCAATCGTGATTTTCCCCCTTCTTTACTACACCTCCACCCTCAGTTTGCTCCCCCAAATCTAGATTGTACCCCAATCAGTATGCTGAACCACAGTGGTGTGGGGGCTTTCCGTCCCTTTGCTTCCACTGAGGACCGGGAGAGTTATCAGTCAGCCTTTACACCAGCCAAGCGACTGAAGAACTGCCATGACACAGAATCTCCCCATTTGCGGTTCTCAGATGCAGATGGCAAGGAATATGACTTTGGGACACAGCTGCCATCTAGCTCCCCCGGTTCACTTAAGGTTGACGACACTGGGAAGAAGATTTTCGCTGTCTCTGGCCTCATTTCAGATCGAGAAGCCTCATCTAGCCCAGAGGATCGGAATGACCGATGTAAGTACTTTGGTGTGAGCTTTCCCTACCCCCAGTAAGCCCTGTCTTACAGTAGTGTTCAACAGGTCGGCGGCCTTTTTCCTGCTCCTAGTAATGGGAAGGGCCAACTCCTTCCTGTTCCACAGCTGAGTGCTAACATTTACTTGTCTCTGTCAGTAAGCATTGAGGTTCTGTAGGAAATGTTTTTCTGAAGGTAGCCAGAGGCATGTTGGCTTCGGCACTGCCTTTCTCTCCAGGGCATATCAGCTTATTCCCTGGGGACCCTGAAGTGAAGAGGGGTGCCATATAGGTACTGGAGTGAATGTCATTTCATTGAAAGTATAGGTTCCTAGGGAATTTGGGGGACCTGAAGAAACTTATCCATCCCGCCTCTCTTCGCTATCCTCCTTATGTTTTCTAAGCTCAGTATTATTTTTTTAGCGTTTCCATTGTATCACATCCAGCAGACTTCCATGAGATTTTATTTTCACAACTTTCAGCCCTCGTCCACATCAGGCTGTTTTTCAGAGCTAGACAAAGGTGTCGTCAATCACCATAAAGCATTTCAAACAGCTGTGTTTCCCTTGCAATTGCAAAGCTAGAAAGCTCACTCCTCTTGGAATTTAACAGGTTTACTGGGTATTTATCCTGGGGCTCAGTTTTAGGACAAGACACGGTTGACCTGTGTGACTGCTCCATATTTGATATTCACAACTATCATTAATTTCTGCTTATGGAGCAGCTTTCTCGTGTTCTCCAAGTGCCTTGTTGGGCTCTGGCTACCCTCACTAATAGTTGGAACTAAACCTTGATTTGGAACTTGTAGACTAGGACTACTGAACACTGCAATCTTCTCTCATATAATCAGAAAATAATTGTGTTTTGAAGCTTTTGGGCTGTGAGTAGACTGAACAGTTTTCTCCAAACCTGGCGAGAATTTATGAACTGAGGGTGTTTTTCCACCCTACCCTTTGTTCTAAAGATTTGCTTCATTTTAGTTTCTTAAGAAAACTACATCTGAGGTTTGCTTTCCCCTCTTCTCTATTTTTTTGTGCTCCCGTCCTTTCTATATCCACCAACACGAATACCATTTTTTCTCTTCTCTTTATGATGCCGAGGAGAGTAATAGAGACATTGCAGCTCTCTCCCCTGTCGGCAGTGCTTCCTCAGGCTGTCTCCTTGAATTAGGCACTGTGTTAACTTTCCTGCGCTAAAAGGCATCTGCCTAAACCCAGCGTACCTTTTCAATAAAAGTCATCATAAAATCAACCTGCCTTGTAAATCCATCGCTCTTTGGTTTTGAAATATGTTGCAAGTGTGTCTTTTATGTCAGCGTCTGTAAGCCTGAGACCTCCCCACTTAAGGGAGAAGGCTGCTGTATGACAGCACAACTGCCGATGTGCTCTCTCCCTCTTGCTTTAGTTCCTCTTCCACCTTTTCCCTTTCTGTAGAGCTGACGTGTGTGTTATAATCCTGTTTTTTAGACATGCCTGCTGAACATGGATTGGCTTTGTGTTGGTCTGTTTTATTTTAGTTTAGTTTAGTTTTCATTTGTTGGCGTGTAAGTGATCAAGGCTAGCTGTAATCTGACCTATGGCTAAAACTACTCTGGTTTAGGGTGTGACCAATTCTGCCCCAGTTTTCTCCAAATACAAGTTGAAAATGAAATCCTCTCAAAACTAATATGCCACAAAGTAACATCTGGAGATCCAGATTCCTTTCTTCTCTCCTAACAAATCCAGCTTGTCTCCATTTTTCTATCTTTTTAGCCCAAACCTGTATCAGACCCCCAGAGCAGGAGGAAGCTTGTTAGTCAAGTCAGAACTCATAGATGTGGATATCCATTCCCCTCTGAGTGTCAAAGCCATAACTCTTCTGTTTGCCTGGTTTGCATTGTGTGGTGATGCCATCCCCCATGGAGATGGATCCCTCACATAGGAATACGCCTGGATGGAGAAAAATTAAATGAGTCTGTCTCCCAAAGTAAAATGGAATTCTGACCTTGGAATTAATGAGATTCTGATCAGAAGGGTGGGGAACTTCTTTATTTCAAATTGTGCTGTTATATAAATTGGAGCCCTTTCCCCTCTATTTGTTTAAAATATTCTTCCTTTAGAAAGTACTTTGTGTTCTCTTTTTCTCTTACACAAATATTCAACCTGTGGGCATCTGTGAGTGCAGGGGGTTCGTACACCCATATTATTATCTAGAGTTGTATTTGTGACTAATCCTTAACAAGAACAAAGGTGCAAAGTGAAGAGGAGACTTGCCCTGTGATAACCCTGGATCTGTGCTCATTTCTCCTTTCCTTGGGCAGTGTAGCAGCCGTCACAGGGTTGTACTGCGTAGCATCTGTGCTTTTGATTTTGAGTTTTTGGAAGGCAGGAGAAACATTTTTCTCTCGGGGAGGGTTGAAGAGGTACCGTGACAAAGTCTGCAGCAGCTTTCTTGGCTCCTGTCATATGCCGATGTGTGTCAGAATATTTATGGTCTGTTTTATGTAAATACATATTTAAGGGCCGTTAGAAGGCCTGATTATTCCCACTAGATGCCTTTCAGGTCCTCCCTACAGAACCGTTTTGAAATAAGTAATATTTCTCAGATAATCTAGTGACAGTATACAAGACTGCTTCCAAAGGGAGGGAGCTTGAGGGGCAGATGGGGCAGGGAGGGGGATGGGGAGGCGAGAACAGAGAGGATAGAAAGTGTTCAAAAGGGCAAAGTAATAGGTTACAGTGGCTTTTGCCCAGATTGCCAATATACTATAAACCATGTATATTTTAGTTTTTTATTCTTAAAATTAAGAGTTAATTTCTGATATGGTTTAATCATTTTTCAGTTCTCTTCATATGAATATTTTTTTTCATTAAATGTAAAAAAAATGTTTTAATTAAATACAACAGTAAAAATAAGCTTTTAGCTTTAGGTGTTTTTTTGGCGGGGGAGGTATGGGGGGGTGTCCCTTATATAGAGTAGAAGTTTTATGACTGAGTTTTAGGTCAATGAAAAATCAGTTTTACAATGGAAACACTGACGGTTTTTACTATCTCCGCCACCCCCTGCTCACAGACTGCATCCATATGCAGATATGTCCACATGTGAGAGCATTCGAAAGAGGGGCCTGCAGACATGGTGTTCTTTCCTTCAATTTTGGGTAGTCAGGGTTTCTTTTGTGATTAAATATGCATTTTTTTGTAGAAATAAATGTAGCTATTTGGGTAAAGTGTTGTCTCTCCTAGTAGATGATTCCGATTTGCTTGCTTGTTCATCTACCTGGCATCACAGGTGATTCCCAAGGTAGGTGTTGGGCTCTATGGAAAAAAAAAGAGGCCTTTACTCTACAGGACTGACTTATTTGCCCTGGAAAAAGGGAGAAGTATTTTGTGAGAAGCCGTTCGTGGAGGATGCATAATTCCCCAGGAAGGGGACTGAGGTAACTCCTGTTTATTGTCACTCCCAGAACCAGTCTCCCAAGGCTCCTTGTCCAGGGAAATGATGCTAAAATTTATGGACCAATTACAACAGTCCACGTGTGTCTTACATATGAAGCGTCTACAGATATGTTTCCCAAGGCTTTTAAAATAAACATTTTCTCATTAAGGAAACTTTACAACAAAAGGGAAGATGAGTATCGTCTGCTGCCTTGTGCTAGAATTCTATACATTTATTAACCCCTTAGCACTCTGGCTCTTACGTGCATTTCCTGATTATTCTCTGTGGGCCACCCCTACGCCCAGATTCCTGCCTGGGTGGCACAGTGTTCGGCCCCAATTGAAATTGGCTAGTGTGCATGTTCACCCAAGGGCTGAGAGGGACCAGAACTGCCTGTGTGGAGAGATGACTGGCCCTGCCTTCCTGCTCACCTCAGGGATGGGCACTGGGCACTGACCATAAGTGGCCCTCTTTCTTCTTGTCCCTTCCCTGTGGTCAGGCAGATTCACAGGTAGGCAGGGAACTGGTGGTTCGCAGCATCTCCTGGATGTTCTGCTTTCGTCCTCAGGTCCCAAAGGCCTTGAGTTGATGGTATTTTGTACTTTGAAAGGTGTCTTTATAAAGGCATACATGTTGAAGACCCTATGTCCTAAGAATCAAATCGACTGAGTATCCACAGGCCCAGGGCAGCCCTGAATGAGAAAGGCCAATCACATCATGGGGATGCTGTTAGCGGGGATACTTCCCAAGGGCTCTGGGAGCTCTCTCCCAAGGGATGGGGAGAGACCCTTATCGGAGCTTTTAGGAGAATTGCTCTTGCTGGAGAGAATGTTTGGGGCAGTTTTCAGGTTGCCGGGCTGAACTAGACTGTAGCTGGAGCGGATGACCACCGTGAAAGAGTCAGCGAATCACCAGACCGACATGGGTCAGATGGTTTCCTCTGTACTGACTGCCCAGACATATAACCTGATTGTCGCTCAGCTGCCCCCAAGGTTCTCCCGGAGTCCCTTTAAGAACTCCTGTGATGTGTGTGGTTGTTTCTGGTTGTTCCCTCCCAACACAGTCATGGAGACTCCTTTTCATGCTGCTGGGTTTAATTGTCTTGTTGGGATAAAGAAATGTTTGCACAGCTAAAGTGGGGCCGGGCTGGACGGGAGCAGTCCCTGATGGCTGCAGAGCCATCTGGCCTGGCTTGGCTTGGCTCGGCGCGCCGCTCGCCCGCCCGCCCCGCGGCTGGGCTCGCTCCCGCTCCCGCTCTAGCTCCCTTCCCCGTCCTCGCTCCACGCCGCGCGGCTCTGGTCGGCGGCTGCCTCCTCGCACGGCCGGAATGCCTAATCACCATGGTGAGAAAACGGACACCGCAGCCGTCCTCCCTCCTCGCCTCGCGCCCTCCCTCCCATCAATTGTCATGCAGAAGTGATCCGGGCTGCTGTTTCCTCGCGGCCGCCAGCCAGCCCCTCGCCGCTCCCGGCAGAAGGGTGGCTGGTAATTGATCGTTTGGGGGAGGGGGCGCGGAGAGCCTCGAGGCCGGGCCGGGGGAGGAAGGACCACAGAGTGCGCCCTGTTGGCTCACTTGAAAAAAGACTCCCCAGCCTCCGCCACTGAGATGTCTTTCAAGTGGTTCCAGAAATGTTGGTGACTTCACCGTCGCGCAGCCGGACTTGGAGGCTACGGGAGAACTCTCGGCGCTGCCCCGGGCCGGGCGAGCCCCGCGCCGCCGCGGCCGCCGCCTGCAGTCCGGACCCGAGGGCCGACCTCGTCCCGCACCCCCGCCCCGCCCCGCCCTCCACGTCCTGCTCCCCCTGGTCGCACTCGGAGCCGAGCCCTCCGTCGGTTTCCTGCACGGCGTCTGAGCCCGAGAGAGAGTGGGGACAGGGTGAGGGGACAGGGAGGGGACACGCCCACGCCGATGTAGGGGTGATGGGGGACCTGGCGGGCGGTGCCGGTGGACGGGTGGCGGAGTGAAGAGACGAGGTGGCCACTGCGCGGGTGTGGGGGTGGCTTCTGCGGAAGGAGGGGACGCCGGTGGGGGGCGGGGGGGGGCGAGAGTTGGAGGAGGCAGTGGGAAGGGCCCAGGGCGCGCTGATGAGGGAGGATGGACGTGTACACGCGCATCTGGAGCGAGCTGATCCCTCGGCACCCGCGGACTCTGAGGTTTCTCCCGTAGATTCAAAATGTTTTCCCCGTCTTGCAATTCAAATCTGTAAAACGTTCGGGGAATGTTTCCTAAGTCCAGGCCTTCGCGACTCTGAGGGATGGCTGGTATTCGGGCGAGGCGAGTCGCGGTCGCCTTTGACTGTCTGAGGCTCCCAGCCAGCACAGCGGGGCTCGTTAAAGTCCGAGCAATTTCTGGAACTCTTCCCACGGGAAGTTTTCCGGGGCTGCCTTCCGGTCAGTGGCCCCAGGTTGATTATTTGTTGGCCCTTTTTTGTTTGAAAACAAAAAACACACATTGTATCCAAATAACAAAAGTTGATCTCACTCCCCAGCTCCTTCCCTCATTAGGCAGGGAAAAGGAAACTGAAAAATAGAATTATATTTTTTATATTGGTTTTTCTTATTTTTAACCCTTATTACCTACACCCATCTGGTTAATAAATATTAGCTAACGTTGAAATGTATTCGTAAATATTCAGGATTTGGGGTGATAATACATTTAATAGAGTTATTTTTTAATGGTTTTTTATATTTTTTTAACTCTTATTTACCACATTCGTCTAGTCAATATCGACACATGTTGGAATGTACTCTTTAGAAATACTTGGGATTTGGAGTGATGAAACATTTTATTGTAAAATCCACATGATTTTAACAACAAAACAATAATTTTTGGATTTGAATATTCTCTTCCAACAGTTAAACAACATTTCCCGGTGCCATTTTACCCTCTTAAAAAGCGATGAACTGCAGACTTAAGGATAACTTATTGCTATATATCAGCTTAAATGCCTTGAAAAGTTTATTAAAATACAATTTAAATTGTGGCATTTGTGGTTGAACAGTGTGTTTTTATCCTCTGTAACCTCAAAGTGTGTGCTATAGGGTAGGAATTTATAAATATCTCTATCTTTGGGGCAAGGAGGAGAATTTTCTGTAAAAGAACTTTCACCTGCTTAGCCTGTCTCTTACGCCTTTTCCAGGAAAAAGTCCTGAATTGGAACTATGGGGTTAGGCCTGGAGAAATGATAGGCTGTGGTATGAATAAGTAAACCTGGTAGATGCTAAGTAAACAGGAGTAATTTATTCCCTTCCAGCATTACCCAGTGGATCGGACTTTTCTATTACCTTAATCACATTTTAGTTTTAGTGTTAAAAAAATTTTTTTTTCTCGCATTCATGCCAATCACATTGAGGAGTTCAGTAAGTGGTAGTTGAATATTGAATAAGTTGATGGTGGTGATTATGATCTAATTTTAACTTTACGTTTTCATCAATTTGCCACTCTTCGGTATTGCACTGGAGAGTATAAGGCTGTGCCATGCCGAAGGTGTAGAGGAGTGCAGAAAGAAAGGAAGAACTTGCTTATGCCCTGAGGTTTGATGATGACAAAAATAGGTAGGGAGTTTTTTAAGAGATAAGTGAAATTACCTTTCTCAAATATAGACTTATTTTGTTGATAATTTTGGGTACCAAAAACTCTTTCATAACTTAAATAATCTAAAATTTGCTCTTCTCTGTAGAAACCTAAGATTGAAGTCTATACCCTTCTCAAATGTTTTCTCATAGCGTAACATCCCCTTTAATGGAGTCCACAAATACAGATCTTCTTTTGGTGTGTATTTTAGGAAAAAAAAAAAAAGTTTCTTCTTAGATCCTTGTTAAAGCTGGAAACAGACAAGTGATATGGGGGTTTTGTAGATACATATAACTATCTGGCAATTCAGACATTTTACTGTCAATTTTCTCTGTAGAATGTGTTCTGATTGAAGATGACCTATAGGAAATGCAAGTTGTGTTTTTGGTAGGGAAGACATGGTGCTGCATCCAGTACATTCTGTTCAGCAGACATGGGCTTTAGGAAAGTCTAGAGCTGCAAGTGTGAAGAAGGAACCTTTTGGTACAGTCTCATGAGAAATCAAGCCCAGTAAGCCTGAGTGTGACTCACCAGATGAGGGTTGTCTTTTTCCACTGAAATTCATTTGCAGGCTGACTTATGGCTTTGCATCCATCTTAGAGCAGCAGGCAGTCAGAAAGATGTAGGGAGGGGGAAAGGGCTAGCCCTGGAGAGACCTTTGCTTTATCTTTAGGTATATGATTCCCATTTAGGTGCCAGCTAATCCTGTATTGCTCTCATTTAACCTTGCTTTTTGGGGTTTGAATTAACCAAATCGGAGTGGCCTTGTATTAAAAATACATGTTAGAAGAATAACTACTCTCTATTTGTCCCTTTGAGCCACAGCTTGAAGGCGTTTCAGATCAAAAGTGGGGAGGCAATGTAACACAGAAGTTATGAGTTCAGCCTCTGGAGTAAAATCCTGACCCTTTAGCTTACTTGCTCTGTTACCCTGGGCAAATTATTTATCCTTTCTGGGCCTCAGTATTCTCACCTGTAAAGTGGGAATTACACAACCTTAAAGGTTGTTATGAAGGACTGAATGAAATTAAATACACAGATAATGCTTAAACAGTTCCTCGACATACTAATATGTAATGACTATTATTATTTCAGAGACAATCTGGTGGTATAGTGTTCATTGTTAAAGCGCTGATGTAGCCAAACACAGGGTCGTTAATAGCTACATGTATGTAGGATCCTTTCACATGCCTTATGGCAATGTGGAAAGAGGGAGGGAGAAAGGCTCAGAGCCCTTTTCTGTAATAGCCAGCTGCTTCACTTCCCTTCATTATTATCCATCCACCAGGATTAGCCCTGGTGTCCCTCTGACCTCTTTCTCTCTTCATTTTATTTAGAAGCAAGGTAATATTAAAGGCACTGAATCTCTTTGAGTCAGGAAGGGCCTTGACTAAGGTTAGATATCTAGGCAGTGGCCCAGGTTAGAAAATCTAAATCTCATCATATTTTCTTATTTTGGAATTTTGCATTATCAGATAGTGTTTGAAATAAATGGGCCATTAGAATTTGTGTGTGATAGAGATTTGGGCTGTATGTAATCAGATTTGCTGTAATGGTATTTGACTAGTGTTAGAATTCAAAGTCCTGGAGTTTCAAGTATGTCCTTAGGTTTTAAGTTTTACAGACACTTACCCTCTTGCCTTATGTAAGAGAAATCTGTGAACCTTCCCCCATCTGTGCGTGTCACAGTCCCACAGCATGATGGATTGTTTCTGCTTGGGGGAGGCTTAGGATGGGGCTTGAAGGGGCCTTGTAGGTCAGGAGAGAAATACAGCAGCAGGACTGAGCTAGGGAGGGGGGGACTGCTGGGGAGGGATTAGCAGGGGAAGGGGAGGGCAGGGTTGGGCGGGGATGGGCCTCTTCCACAGTGTTTGTGTGCATTCTCCTAGGAGTAAAAGAGGGCTGTCCATTACCCTCAGCGCACAAATAAACTCAGTGTTTTTCTCTTTGTAGAGAGAAAGCCCTATGGGGCTTGGAAATACTAGAGAATGACTCTGCATGTCAGTGGAAGAGGTGGGAGGAGGAGGATGGGAATGAGAGAGACCGACCCTCTGCCTGAGGACCTTGGATTTGAGACTGTTATTTAAATACAGTAGTTCATATTTGAAAAGTCTTCTGTTCATGTATGTGTGTAGCAGAAATAGCCATCAGAGGCCAGTTGTCCAATATCTCAATATCTATCATTTCCTTTATGGGCTCCATTTAAGAGAAGGGGTTCAGGTCACTGTGGGGGACGAAATGTCTCTATATCATGGAGCACCCACTTCTCTCTCCCAATCCTCAGTCCTTGCCACATACAGACACAAAGGTGTATGGGAGGTAGGAAGGGAAATGCTGTCTTAATTTTCAGTTTTTAAGTAAGAGGGGAACGTCTGGGATTTAGGCCCCAATGCCAAAAGGAGAGTTGGGTCTAAGTGGTAGATAGAGAAGTAAGGCAGCAGCGCATGCGAGGGTAAGTAATCAGCAGGGCTGCAGTTAGGGCCTAGGCTTCGGCTTCCTTCCTGAGCAGTAAAATTTAAAAAAAAAAAAATCCTTAGAACAACAAAAGTCTGGACGCATGGGCTTCCTTCCTGACAGGCCAACCTGGTGGGGCTTCATTCAGACTGAGCAGCAGTCAAGGCTGATTTACGGGTAAGAGATCCCCAGACAGACGGGTGGGCTTAACCCTTTCCTAACCATAGAGATGCCTAACTATAAATGCTGTCCTCTTCTTCCAACCTCCCATCATGGTGTGGGTAGCTTTCTTTTTATTGCCATTTGTTCTTTATTGAAAGAGAGTACCTGCTGCTGAAGGGCCTAATACTCTCTCCATGAAAAAGCTGAGTCTATGAGTTGAGTGACTTGTTAAGAGATCTTACCGTCAAGTCTGTGACAGAGCTGGCATTGTGGCTTATGGCTGGTATAACTCTCAGGCTCTTGGTGACATTATATTGACTTTGGAGCATTGCATCCATCTTTGATCATGTCACATGCCACCTGAAGTCTGTATTGGGGTGATCTCGAGAGCCTCAGTTTAACTGCTATGCAGGAGTGATACCACAGAAGGAATAGCACTGCTTCGTCTTAGTCTTAGGTGTTTATTGGTGGCATTGTGGATAAAACTGTAACAGAGTACATGAGGCATGATTCTGTTTCCATCTTGGAAGAGAGTGTGATGCACTCATTAATCCATTTAATCACTTAACCGGTATTTACTGAGTACCTGCCTTGTTCTAGGAGGTGCCCTGCCCCGGGTGATACTTCAGACTACATCGAGGTCAGTAGAGTCATCTGGCAACACTGAGCATAGTTCAGCTGAGAAAACAATGGTCCTGGGTTCACTTATTCTCACAAGTACTTTTGAGCTAGGTGCTACACGAGGGGAAACACTGGATAACTGCACAAGGAGACAGACATGGGACCATGGAGGAGGAATAATTAAGCAAGTGACCTGTAAGCCAATATCTGAAAATCAAGGAGTTACTTATTCAAAGGGGCTAGGTGTGGCCATTCGCTTTTCTGGACAAAATATAGCACCTGAGAGTGGAAGAAAGAACTGCAGAACTGCCAACGATTGCTCGCAGTAAAGTAAGAATAGAATTTCTCTCTGCCAGGGCCTGAGGCCTGACTTCAGATCTCTATAGTACTTCATCCTATAGCCAGGCATTCTTGAGAATGTCCATTTTGTGCTTATGTGGTTCTGGGGCCCAGCATTCTATAGAGTCTTGCTTTTACAGTAACTTTCTAAAGATAAAGTCACTATCAAATACTTTCTCCAATGACATAGGACATCTTAAGACCCATGAGCACCCAAAACCATGCTTGGTACAAAGTAGACACACAGGAAATGTTTGTTGAAATGAAGGAGAGTCATTACCCTGCGGATGTTTAGTGAGGTAGATCAAGGACGCTGGTCTTTTTACTGAAGTTCATGCTGAGCTCTATACTTTGTCCTGCACAGAGACGAGTAGGTCTCAAAGCCTAGAGCCCTCCCTTAGCCATTAAACTAAGCCACATAGCACCCGGATTCTTGGCCGGATTTCTTGGCAAAGTTTCCAGTGGGCGGTGCATTGCTCAGGCTTGACTTTCATGAGGGAGGATAGGCGGTGTAATGCCAATACTACTGAAGAAGAAAAAAAAAAGGAGAAGCAAACTGTTGTTCCAGCCTGGCACATGCAGGCATACTAAAAACAGTTTCTTCCAGCTGGGGCCTCTATACTCTGCCATCCCTCTTGTGGTTTTCCTTCCCCTGGTCTCTTATCGTCATCATCTCTCCACATCAACAGCATTTCCTGAGCTCCTGTGTGTAGAGCGCTGTGCTCTGTGCTGTTTGCCGGACTGTCAGAGAAGTAGGAGATGAGACTTCCTCTTCTTAAGGGTCTTATAGTTAAGGTGAGTAGTTAGAGGATATACATATATATTCCCATATATATATTTCCACACATATATATGATAATATGTAATAACGGACCATAAGTGCTCTGGGATTTCAAGAGGAGTAATCTTCAAGGCTAGGTTTCTCAAAATGTGATCTAAGGTCCACCTGCTTCCGGATCAGCTGCGGTAGTAGTGGAGGGGTCAGGGTAGAGAATGCTATTTATTTTGCAGATTCCCAGGGCCCACACCAGACTCTCTAATCAGGATCACAGGGAATGTGGCCTGGACACCTGTAGATTTAGTAAACAGGTAATTCTTATGCTCCTTAAAGTTTAGGAATCACTCATCTCGGGTGAAAGTCTCAGAGGGAAGATTTCACAGAGTATGGCCCTGCACGAAGGGGAGTTAGGACTAGGCGAGTAGAGAGGAAAAGGCTGAGATTCCATTGAGGAACCCAGGAACGGTCTGAGTAAAGAAACAGCACCTGCTCCTGACAATGCCTTCCTTCTCCAGTCTCCTGTCAGGGGTCAGATCTGTCCAGGTGTCTCTAGTTCCCCCGCTTTGTCTTTGCTCCTCCTCAGGTCCTTTCTGTTTTATTCTCTGATTGCTGATCAGCTGACTGTATATGCACAGACCACCCCTTTCTTGGTGCAATATTGTAATTATGAGGCGGCCCAGTGGAGGGGTTCGTGGTGCTTAGCCAGATGTGAGGGAGGCCAGCTCCGCTTTGGTACTCCTTGGGCCCCAGCCAGTGTGTCTTCTCACGGCTGTTATACTGCCCAGAAGGGGCTGGAGAGGGATTTTTGCCAGCCTCCTCTCTCCTCTTGCCCAGCCCTTAAGCTTTCTTCTTATGCTAAAATGCTCATTTGTAAAGAAATAAGGGTTGGAGGGTTAGAGGAATCTCTCAGTGGCAGAATTACTCACCAGCACCTGCAGATTGTCCATCTGCTTTAAGCCTTAACCCTTCTGGGGGCAGCTACCAGTGAGTAGAAATGAATCTGCTCGTAGGTTCTGGTGGCTTCAGATACCTGTACACTAGTGGGTGGATGCTCTCATCAACCTTGCCTGTGGACTGAGGGGTGGCGTTCTTTTCCCAGCATACTTACCTCTTTTGAAACACTCATCACATTGTATTGTATTATTTGCTTAATTATTCCTCCTCCATGGGCCCATGTCTGTCTCCTTGTGCAGTTATCCAGTGTTTCCCCTCGTGTAGCACCTAGCTCAAAAGTACTTGTGAGAATAAGTGAACCCAGGACCATTATTTTCTCAGCTGAACTATGCTCAGCGTTGCCAGATGACTCTACTGACCTCGATATAGTCTGAAGGACCACCCAGGGCAGGGCACCTCTTGGCACATTTACAAGTGGGAAGTGATGACTAGACATAGAGGTATTGGGAACAGCTCAGTGATACAACAAGAGCCCAGAGCCAGGAGCTCTGGCTTGTCCTTTCCTAGCTGTGTAACTTTGGGTAAGCCACTTTGTTTCTCTGAGTCCTAGTAATTCATATCTAAAATGGGAGCTGGAGAATAAGCCTTGCTGCACCTTACAGAGTGTTGAATCAGAAAAGATAATACAGATGTGTTTTCTAATGTAAAAGTAACTGTATAAATGCTTCCCCCCACACACCACACAGATCACACACACACACACACACACACACACACACACACACACACACACACACACTACAATATATCTATCCCCTCCCAAGAACTTCTAAGAATGGTCGTAGGACACTAAAGTAGTTTATGAAATACCTAAACAGCCAACCTAGAGGGAGCCCTCTTACATGCTGTTTCCTCCCTGAAGTTGGGCTCCAGAAGGATCTGCATTCCCTGCAGCATTATTTTCCTAGGTGGCCTGAGACAAAAGTTTTTGTAGACTTTTTGTGAAGTAGGTTGGCAAGCCACTGTCTATACAAATCTGTAACATCTCAGCTGAAATTTTATTTTACCAGATTCCCGTTGAAAGGAATGTTACCCTCTGCCTGTCCTCTCAGCAAAGTTTGTAGCACCCTTATGTTTTTCAGTTTCTAGGGCCAGTGACTCTATTCTTACTTTGTGGAGGGAAATGTTTTAGCTCAGGGGCATAATCCCTCAGCCTAAGAAATGACAGGCAACATGAAGATGAAGGGGGCTTTCTGCCTCAGGACCTTTCCTAGGCTGCAAAAATAGCCATGCTCTCCGGGTGGGCGAGTATGACAAGATGAAGAGGGCCATGTCAGATTTGGAAGGCTTTGGAAGGGCTTGCCCTTAGGAGAGATCTTTAGAAGTCAGAGCTGGGCCAGGACGACTGGAAAGAGCAAGCATTTGAAGAAGGCTTTACTTCTGCGTAAACTTCACTGTGTGATTATTTAATAGACCATTAACAAGCAGATTCATTAACAAGATCTTAATTAACAAGTTCCAGGGTTATTCCTCCAACTTCCCAGGGGAACTGTTCTCCTCCTATTTAGTTCCAGAGACTTCCTATCCTTAAACTAACCATACCAGACGCATTTAAATTCAGTCTTTTTATTGCAAGTGAAATGACTGCGGGCAAAAGCAGGAGCATAAGCACTACTTCTTATAAGAATAGCTAACACCTTCTGAGTGCTTTCTATGTGTCAGGCACTATTCTGAGTGCTTTATAGGTAATTTAACTCTCATAAAGTTCCTATGAGATAGGTATTGTTATCATCTCCTTTTTACAGATGAGGAAACTGAGTCACAGAGTGTTTAAGTAATGTGCCCATTGCCACGAAAGCAAGAAATAGCAGAGATGTGATTCAAACACAGCCAATCTGGCTTTAGAATCAATAGGAAGGAGAACAGTCCTAGGAGAGGGAGGCCTATGGGGCAGATTTGTGAGGTAATAAGAATAGGAACGATACATATGTCTGCTCACTGTGTGTCAGTTCTCAGCACTTCATGTATGTATGTCAGGCTGTGTCCATACTCAAAGAAATTGTAGGAGTCTTATGTAGTGTGGCAGTCCTTAGGCATGATCTATTTTGGCCCAGCCACAAGATTTCATCACCCTACCTACACTGTGAGTTCCTTGAGGTAGAGATTGTGTCTCATTCATCTCTGTTCCCAGTACCTAATGTGTTGTTTGGAACTTACTAGTTATGATCTGAAAAAACCAACTTTGTCAAATATACCCTTTGATGGGAGGGGGAAGATGATTTAGCATCTGCTACCTCCTAGTGCTCTCTGTGGTGCAGTGCCTGTTTTTGAGATACTCAGCACTTTATGATATAGCCGTTTAAGAAGAGCTAACTCTGTAAGATAGGATAGATGCATCTGGTCTTTCTAGACTAGCACTAGTACCAATCTCCTAAGGCTGTTATGAGAATTAAATGAGTTAAAATACAAGTCCTAAGGACAGTTCCTGGCACAAAGTTAGTCTTTAATGAATGTTAGCTGTAATCACTGTTATTAGGGCTTGGGCACAGATTCGAAGTCTCTTGAACCAGGCCCTGACCCCCACCTCTACTCTCGATTACATTACAGGGACAATGACTCTGGCGAGCCCTGATCTCTGACGGGGTTTATGCAGTGTGTGACAGGTCTTTCTAAAGCTGGTACCTATAATATTATCTTTCCTTCTTGGCCTCAGTTAAATGGGGGCTGGAGCAAAGATGACTAGAGCTCATCTGATGATCCCCCTTTTTAACTATGCTACAACGCATAGGGTGGAAATAACTAGCATTTTACACTGACTTCTTACCTGGGGAAGGACAGTGAACCATCAGGACTTTATTTCGTGATAAAGGGCATGGCTAGTCTTGTTCTTTGCCTCAGCCTTGCCAGCCACTAAGATAGTAAGCCTATGGACCATTTACTTTGCCAACTTTATTAGAGAGAGGATAAGAAAGTGGCAGAATGCCTAGAGTCATTGGGACATTTGAGCTAGGAAGGAACTGTTGCAGGTTGCTTTATTTTGCTTATTTTCTAATTACTCACATGAAACTTAAGACTGTGTTTTCCCCTTTACTCTAAGAAAAAAACTATTTTTCCCTACCCAGATTCACGTCCCATTGTACACTCTACAAATACCCTTCTTCTTAATCCAAACTCACTAGAGCACTCATTCTCACAGCTGGCTACTTCTGCTCCCACTCCAGTATTCACCCCCTGCGCCATCATCTTTAGTTAACGATAGATGCTCATAAACCCCCAAACTGGCCTCCCTCTTCCCAACTTAGCATCCTCGTGTTCTTTCTAAGTAGCTGGCCATAATATCACTTTCTTTAGCAGCATTCTAACTTCTAAGAAGCTTAATAGGCAAAGAGATTGTGGGGTCTTTGACTTTCTCTGAGCCTCAGCCCTAAGTGGTTTATTCTATTAAGCTGATTCTTGGTGGTGGATAGAGCTTTGCTGGATAAGAAGTTGGTGGGTGGGGTGGGGGGGGGTGCATTTAGAGAAATAGGATACTTTCACTTCCTCTTCTAGTCCTCCCCACCCTCCAACCTATTCCTGCCCTGTGATTCTGTTTTTAGAGCTCAGGAATGAAGGGAGTGGTAACGAAGCTAAAATAAAGAACTTTTTTTAGAGGCCGTAAGACGTTGGCTTCTTTTTCTGAGCTGCGATTTGCCTCCTCACCTCTACCCTTTCTGCCCATTTGTTTCTGCTCTTCGGTCAGCTGCTTATGAATTTTTCCTTTCTTTCCTTCCACCCCAACTTTTCTCTCCGCTCCAATTCTAGCTCCAAAAAAAGAAAATGAATAAAAATTATGAACTGTTGATGCAAAAGGAAGAAATCCAGGTGTGGAATGTAAAATATAAAATAACAGATTCAATTCTAATAAAGGAAACAATGCAGACTTCTTCTTGGTGTTTTTTTTTTTTTCTTCAGAGTTTCACCAAGATAAATTTATTTCTTCTGCTATTTTGACCCAGATTAAAGATTTTCAGATTTGCCTATTAGCATTCTGTTTTGGTTCAGGAGAGCCAACAGGTTGGGAGAGCAGAAGAGTGTCTGTTTTTTTATTGGATGATATTGAGCAGCAGAGAAACTGCAAGGGACATCTGTGAGCAGAAAAAACGAGGCGGTTGGAGAAGTGAGGGAAAGGAATCAAGAGTATAGTGTAGGAAAAAAAAGTACAGAAGGGTCTTCGCAGGAAAGGCAGGAAGAAAACCAAAAGGAACCAGAAAGCTAAAAAGAAGGAAAGAAGGTGGAGGTGGGAAGATGACAGAAAATTTGAAGCATTTTAAGGAATTATTAATAATTTGTTTAATATCTATTGTTGATAAAGGTATGGGGAAATGGGGCCATGTACACATAGTTGATGGGAATGTAAAGTGGTATTTTTTTAGAGGGCAATTGGGCAAAAGCTATCCAGGAAAATTTTAAATGCAAATATTTTTTGATAGGATTCAACTATAGGTATTTAATCCTACATATGTTTGGTCAAGAACCTAAAGATATATATACTCTATAGTATTGTTCATATAGAAATTTGAAAAAACAGAAGCAACCTAAATGTACATCGATGGGGAATTGGTCAAATAAATTATGATACATCTATATAATAGAATACTATGTAATGGTTTTAAAAAATGAGTTAGGGCCTTCTTACTAATTGGTTCTGTTTTTTCCAAATGGTCAAGTGGGATAGGATGTATAGTCACAATTGCTGGGGAAATGTGTGATTTTTGTTGTTGTTGTTTACAGAACTAATTTTTACTTCTGAATTTGTTTGTGAAAAGGTTAACCGATGGTTATTTCAGTTTTACCATTCAAATAATACAGACTCATCCTGCTCTGGGAGCTATATAGCGAAGGGTTTTTAAAAATGAAAAGAGACGTAAAAGTGGTCGAATTCTTGCTACTTTCTTCAAGTGAGCAAGATGAGGTGGAGAGAGGAGATGTGAGGGGTAAGTGGGATCCCATTTAACCAGCTCTGTTTGTGGCCCTTTCTATGAGGGTTTTCCTTCAAGGTGGCACGACAGCCAAGTAGAAGCAGGCCAGAAGACTCCATCCCCAGCCATCATCTAAGTGGGGTCTCCTCTCTTCGTGCATCGCCAAGGCTGGCCATGGCCGTTGGCCGAGGTCTTTGTAGGGTTAGGGTCTAGAGAACACAAACCTGCCATTGGCTCAATGTGATAGTGCTCATCTGTCTTTCTGCCTCTGACAGTAAATAATGGTTAAGACCGAGTATAAATAATTTCCCTATTAATTTGCATGCCAGCAAGAGAAAAGCAGATTTGGTTTTACCTTCCCAAATAGTAAAGGGAGATCTCTGGGCCTTGCTCCCAGTTGGCCCTGACATCCAGTTCAGAGGAGGGATTCTATGTAGTATTGGATACCACTAATGACTTCATCCTTCTCGGAATTTCCCTCCCTTGGCTTCTGAGACATTATATTCCCATCATTCTGCTCCTACTTCTTCTACTCTATTTTTGTTCCCATCGTATTGTATGTTTCCCCATATCACAGCACTTAACGATTTTTTTTATTGTGATAGAGAGTGAAGTATGTGCATTGGCAAAAGGAGCAAGGTGCTATGTTAGTCTGTGGAGGAATTTTAAAACAACAGTCAACTAAAAGTTGGTCTGCTTTTTAAGAACATCATGTGCTAACAATTTTAAACAATTTCGGTTATAAGATATTTCTCCCCGAAAATATCTTTTGTTGATCTGCATTCTAGAAAATTGCTGTGGTTACTTTTGAGTTTTAATAATACATATGTAAGTTTCCAATTAGCACATTTTCTATTATTTATTTTTTAACAAACATTGTATTCCTTAAAGAAGAATTGGGAGAACTTCCAGTTATACCATGGGCCCTGATGTCTGCAGACTTGGTTCGCTCTGTAAGTGCCAAACGGTTCAGAAGCACCTGTGCTCACTTAGGGTGTAGTTTCTGTCTCCAACTCCTGTAGTACTGCGTATTCCTGCATGTGAGCAGTAGATTCAAAATAAACAATAAAATGAAGAAACATAAATTGAGTTATTTCAATTTGGCAACTACTTGGAGTTCTTATTTGTGTTTAAATTTTGAAACAGTGAAACAAAGTGATATATTTTTTCTTAAGTGTGAATTGTAGGATGTGACAATTTTGTTTGTTATGTGCAAATTTTAGTTTGTTTAGTAAATAGTTTACTAAATTAGGATACCTTTAAAAATAAAACATTCTTTTAAAATTGTTAACTACTTACGTTAAAACTAAAGAATTATGACATGATTATTTATTTGTCACAAAAAATTGATCTGCTGTGTAAAATATGCCTGATAGGCCCCTGGTGGCGATGTTTGAATTGAATTATGAATGATGAGCAGGTGATAACCACGTAAGGATTAGGGAGGAGGGCATCTTGGCTCATTTGGGTTGCAGAGAGAAGGTCTGAGAACTGGGATGGCCTGAACTTAGAGAACGTGGCAGTGGGTGTACTGGAGAGGGGCCAGATCTCTTAGATCATGGAGAATTTGGATTTTATCCTAGATGCGACAGGGAGCCATGAAGTGTTTTAAACAGGAAGCAGTACCATGTTGTGATTTATCACTTAAAAAGATTACTCAGGCTGCTGTGTGAATAATGGATTGAAGTCGGGTAAGTGTTAGTAAAAGACCAGTGTAAAAAGGCCACTGCAGTAGTCACAGTGGGGGTGGGGGGCAGAATAGTGTCTTAGACTTTTTGAAATATCCACAATGCTTTTCCCATAGTAGGTACTTAATAAATACCCAATAAATAAATTTATAAAATACTAAGTGCCTAAAATAAAAACCTGCAACAGAGCAGGTGTTGAACAACATGGCTTTAAGCCATGAGCGCTGTCTTTGGAGTTTAACAGATTGAACTTTAGTTGAAGCTCTGGCACTTATTAGCGGTGTTGCTTTGAGACAACAATTTCTTTTTGAGCCCCAATTTCTTTGTCTGCAAAATGGGAATGAACTGCCTCACCTTTATGTTTTATTGAAGAAATTAAATGAGATAATATATTTATAGCATGGTGCCCGATCCACGGTAGCTATTCAGTAGCTGTGACTGTTATGGTTAACAGGACATGAGATAGTGGTCAGTGAAGCTTTGATGTGGTTACAGCCACGGGAAACAGGGCATCCGGTGTTCCTTAGGATATCAGGAACACTTTGGACTGATTCACAATTGAGATTCTCCTGGATCTAAACTTTGCTGGCCTTTGAGTAACTGGATTTTTGAGTCTAAAGAGGAAAAAACAAATAAGAAGAGGGGCTTTGGAAAGAGGAAGTTAGGGTTAGAACATTCTCTCTCAGCTCAGTTCTTCCCCCTGATTTTAGGAGGAGTCATTCTCCTGTCGCTTCATTTCCAACTGGAACAGTGAAGTCCTAAGGTATGTGCTTCCTTCATACACGAAGTACTTACTCCTTTAAGCAAGTTTCCAGTTTTCTCTGCAAAAGCTCCCTGGGGCATAGGGAGCTTTCGTCTTGTACCTAGTTAAATGCCTCAATTAAGGATGCAATCATAGCTGTTTGGCTCTGTAAATCATTTGACCCTCACCTAGAGCAGCCCGGTCCTCTGGGGTCCTAGCAATGACCATTCTGAATCCATGAAGGTAGAGCTGCATTTATTTTTTTTAGTGGGCAGATAGGTACTTCTTTGGGGAGTGATATATTTTTTCTTAAGAGTTTCTTGCCAAGATATGTGTATATGTGTGAGTGAAAGAGAATAAAAAGAAAGAAAAAATACCCAACAGTGTACAGAAACTGTTAGCACAAAGGCCCGGGGAGAGACTTGCGGGGGGAAGATAGGGAAGTGATTTCGCCCAGTTTAAATCCCACTTGAACTGTGTGGTTTCTGAGTCCTGAACCTTTTGAGGTTCAAGTTGAGTGCACTCTTGACAAAACGTGATTTTCTGGTTCACATCAAAAAGGCTTTAAAAAACTTCGAAGTCCTTTCCTTGGGACATCAAACAGTCCTCAACAAAGCAGGATGCTGATGAGATGTGTGCAAATGAACAGATTAAATTCTCCTGTGAGGATTAGATTCTCCTTAAGAAGCATGTGAAGTTGGAAACACGGGAGATACGCCTATGCCAAAACATACTCACTCACGGGGACCCCAGAGTGCCCTCGTGCTTGTGCTTGTTTACCCGAGTACCTCCTGGGCCTAGAGGCTGACCTTATTTGTTATAAGGTTCACATAGGAGTACCCAGGGAATTAGAAACTGAAAACAAACTCTTCTGTATTCTCTATCTTGCCTAAGGCAACACTTATGTCCCCCAATAAAAGGTGTAAATTAACTTAGAAAAGATAGGTCATTCCTTTGAAAAATTGTCAGTTGTCTTGGTGGCTTAGAGCAGAATTTTGCTTATTGAACCAGCCTCAATCTTTAGAGAAATAAGAGCTTAAATGTCTGCTGCCTTATGGTAAATGGACTAGCAGACTTTGGGATTGGTGTAGCAAACCAACCAATACAGTAGAATTTCTGTTACCGAGGGAGCAGCTGAAGCTAAAGTCGACTGCGTAGACACAGCTGTTTATGAAACAGTTTCTGACCTGAGCAGCTAAAATATTAATGATTAGCTTTAAGGAGAAGCAACTCTGAGGCCACTTTCCTGAAGAAACCATAATTAGCAATTAAAATATATTTTAAAAACTGTTCCAACCAGCAGCTTCTAAATAAATAATTGTCACTGCTGATTGAACTTGTTTTATTTCCCTGTATTTTTTTCTTATCTTTTTTCTCCCTGCATAACTTACAACCCTGTAAATGCTCAGTAGCTGTTAATATGATTCTGTCAATACGTTTACCATGGTGACTTGGGCTGTATTTGGCAAGCATTTGAAGAAATCAGTCACTGGTTGGAGGGAGGAAAGACAAGCTGTCGATATCCAGGGAGAAATGCTAATAACCCTGGTGACAAATCATCCTCTGGATTCTCCAAGGGTCAAGAAAAAGCATCTCTTAGACATAGGAGCTCAGGGCTAAGTGGTGGTGACTTGTTAAGAAGCGCGGACATTAGCTGTCACAGACCTGCAATGTCCTTTTCATTGTCTTATTTTGTACCTTTCAAAGCCACAGATGAGTTTGGGAGAAAACAGACCTGGATTTGGATTTTTTCCTCCTGCTTTTTAACTGCGTGACCTTGAGCAATTGTAAGCCTTCATTTTCTCATCTGTGAGTTAGGGATTATAATACTTTGCTTCATAAGGGAATGGGAAGGGTCTGGCACAAAGACATTATTCGCTGCTTCTCAAACTCTTCTGGAAACGTACACAAATGACAGAAGAAAATAAACTTCTGGCCCCAGCATGGTAATGGTGTATAGGAAGTATAACATATCTGGGAATCTTGTTCTATCTTAAATTTTTGTGAATTTTGCATTCTGGGTTTAAATTATCAAAATAACGTTCAAATATGCTTATTAAGAAGTAAAATTGGTGCTCCGATATAATTCATTAACTTGACATACATTTATGGAATACCTACTATGTGTCAAGCAATTCAAGATACCAGAGATAACAGCAGTGAATAAGGTAGGTAGGGTCTGAGTTTCTAGTGAGCTTCCAGGAAAACCTAGTATTGGGTACTTCTCAGATTTCCTGTGACTCACTTGAGAGGACACCAAACTCACACCAGTGAATCCCGGGGAAGACTCTTCACTGGCTCTCTGCCATGATTTTAAATAGAGAGAATGAAACATCTGTACAGAGAGAACCACTAATATTTTGGCATGTATCTTTTCAGATTCTTTTTTATAAGTAGATAGATAAACGACAAATATTTGTAGGATTATTCTAACATGCTAGCCTATGACTTTGTTTTTCACTTTTTCATTTATTATAATGTTCCATGTCAATAAATATAGATCCATATCACTCTTAATAGCTATTTAGTATTCCATTGCAGGAATGTGTCTCATTTTATTTAACCAGTCTCTGGTTGTCTAATTACGTTGTTTCCAGCTTTTCAATATTATAAACAACACTACAGAGAACAACCTTGTAAGTTCACCTTTGTCAAGTGTCTGGTTATTTTCTTAGACTATATTCCTAAAAGAAGAATTATTGAATAAAAAGTATGCATATTAACATTTTTATGCCTGTTGCCAGATTACCTATTTCTTTATGTTCTTATCAACGCATTATGGTAAAGCTTTTAAATCTTTATCAATTTAATAGGCAAAAAATTGTATTTTGTTTATTTAATCTGCATTTATTTAGTGAAATTAAACTTTTTTTAATGTTTATCGAGATTAGTTTATCTTCTTTTTTGAATTACCTGTTTATGTCCTTAATCCATGGGGTGTCCATCTTTATCTTGTTTATTTTAAGAGCTCTTTTTATAAGAAGGATATTCATATTTTGTTATCTATAATATATGTTCTACATTTTCCCCCAGTTTGTCATTTGTCTTGATATATTATGACATATTATATATTATATTATGGTGGGGTTTTGTTGTTTATTTTACATACAGAAACTTTTCATTTTTAATGAGGCAGTTTATCGTTTCTTTCCTTTTTAGTTTCTGACTTTTAGCTTATCCTTAGAAAGGTATAAGGCCACTCCCAATCAGTCCTTAAAGCAATTAAAATATGCAGTTGTTCTTTCATAGATAACAGTCCCTAACTTGGAAAAAGTCTGAATCCTAAGCTCCTGTGGATGTCCACTCAAATGGAAGATAAGAGGCATCAGACCTGAGAGGAAGTCCACAGGGATCCAAGATAACTGATGAAGTTTACATCCTAATGGAAAACACAGACAGTAATGAAAATGTGGTGAGAGATATAATAGGTGAAAAGTAGAGAATGCTATGGAAGATAACAAAAGGGAAACTAACTGAGTCCAAGGTCTCAGGATATGCATCCTAGAAGAATAGATGTTTTTAAGTTGAGATTTGAAGACTGAGTAGAAGTTAGGTAAAGAGTCGGGAAATACATTTCATACAAGACAATGGCTAATGCAAAGAGCTACAGTTTAAAACTAAGTTATGGTAGCCACTAGCCATACGGGGGCTATTTAAATTTAAGTTAATTAAAGTTAAATAAGATTAAAATTTTATTTCCTCAGTCCCACTAGCTACAGTTCAAATACAAACTACGCACATATGACTTAGTGGCTATTATAGTGAACAGCTCGGGTACAGAACTCTCATCATTGCAGAAAGTTCTGTTGGACAGCACAGTGGAAAAAGAGCTTGATGTATTCAGGGAACTGAAAAGGGTTCACTCTAGCAGGTACATAATGTGCCAAGGAGGGCAGTGGGAAAAGATGAAGAGGATGTAGCAAAGAATGGAGAGACTTAGTCAAAGCTGACCCTGTTATTGGTGCTGATGTTCCTACCCTGTTACAGAGAAGGTAGAAGGAAGCAGGGGAATACATTTGTTTTATTATATAACAACCCTACAGGTAGATGTTATCTCCATTTTACAAACAATGCAGCTGAGACTCCAAGTACTTAAGACATTTGACCAACACACAGCTAGTTATTGACAGAGTTGCAATTCAAAGCCAGACCTGCCTGATGCCAAAAACCTACGCTCTTCCCCTGTATCATTTCAATAGATGACAGAAAGCTCTACTGAGTGATCTCTTAGATCAGGATGGAAGGGATTCTAACTTAGACTCCTCAACTTGGTACTTCCTCTATTGAGGGAGTATTAATCATGGATGAGCTTGGGACCCAGCCTGGAAGTACAAGAGAGAGCTTAGAGGCAGAACTTCCTTTGGAGGCTTAGGCCTCCTGTTTCCTGAGTCTCAAAGAGAAACTCCTTCAGCTGCACTGGAGACCTTGACATTAGCCCAATTCAAGGGGGAGCTCTGCCCAGGGGCCAACCCTCAGAACCAGGACTGCATTGCCAAGAAGAGCAGTAGTCTTGAAGAACCCAAATCTGTCAGGGGCACTCATGAGCATCAGAACATATGACTTGGTTCATCTCCTGACCTAGAACCTATTGTGGTAGCCACTTCCTAGTTATTATCTTAGGAAAGAAAGTGTCGATGCCCAGTTAAAGGTGGAAGTCCTTGCCTTAGTGCCATCCCAGCTTGCCCAGCAGTTGAGAGAAGAGTATATTAAGCCATGCCTGCCCCAGCCCTAAACAGCCATAGGGAATGAGGCCTTTAATTTGCTGTCACAGCTCCAGGCATTTCTGAACCAGGGAAAGTTATGCTTGGCAGGATATTAAAGAGAACATTACAATCAGAATGTGAACTTTGGATTGCCCTGTTTCCTAAGTCTAATATCTAGTATTTTCTAGTGTGAATATGGTACCTTTACCATATCTCTGAGCTGGAATGAATGAATAAAAGGGAAGATAAAATGTATGATTATACGGATCAGGAATAATGAGGGATGCAAATCTGAGGATGTACAAGAGATAAATAGAAGGATTAGCCTTGGAGATGAACAGTAAATCTAAGAAAAGTGGAAGAAGAGAAAACTTTAAATGGATGAGGAGGAGAAGATGCTATTGGACTCTACCTTAAAAGTAGGAAGTAAGATACTTGTGGAGAACAGTGCAGGAAATGATAGGGTAGCAGATAGAAACTTAATAAATAGAAGTTTGCGAACGCTATTGAATGTAGTGCATAGAATAATTAAGACATGATAATAGGAGTTAGCAGCATTTCATCATTCATTTATTCATTCCACAAATTTTACTGAGTACCTGTTATGCTATGAACCATTAAGTAATCAGGATCCAATGTAAACAAGACCCAGCTTCTATCTTTAAGCAGCTCATAGTTCTTGTGGGGAACATAGATATGTAAACCAAATATGTTACATTAAGGTAAGTATTTTATGAGGGATAAGTACATGGCGTAGCTCACAGAAATAGCACCAAACCTAGAATTAGGTCAGGGAATACTTTTTTTCCAGTTTCACAACAATATTTGACAATCAGCAGTCAGTTCTCATCCACATTGACTGTAGATTTTTTAAAGTGGTCAGACATACCTAGGTAACCAACATATAGAACTTGTTTGGTGAATCTTTGTCTTCATTATATTTTCTGGACAACCACACACAGATATGGTATAGGGCATTCCTTATTCCATTGGCCCAGGTAGCCTTGTTGAGTCTGGTGACAATGCCCATATATCTAGAGTTCCCATCTCCTTCATGGTAAATTTCCGGATCTCTTTGAGTGCCCAGGGAGCATGCTTTTTGAAGCTCACTTCATAGATGCACTTGTGAATGTTGATAGTGTATTCTCTGGTCACTACTTCATTGATGGCAGAACAGTCCTTCTTGCCACCCTTTGTAGGAGCCATTCTGCCAGACCCAGGTTGGAAAGTAAGGAATCCTTAAATACTGTCTTTATACTAATGGAATCCAAAATTATAACTCCAACTATGACCTTGTTCTCTAGGCTCCACACTGGTGTGCACAGTCGCCTACCTGTTGTCTTCAGTTGGATGTCTAAAAGACATTTCAAGCATTATGTCTTTTAAAAAAGAATCTAAAGGAGAGCTCTTGATGCTCCTTTCCTCTTTAAAAACAAACACAATTAAAAATAATCTTGCTTCCTCACTGGTTTTACCCATCTCAGGAAATGGCATCACCATTTCTTCACTTGTTCTGGCCAGAAAGTTAGGAATCATCCTGTTTCTGCTCCTACCCTCCTACACAAGTGCCTAAATATCTTCTTACTCTACTCTCACACTCTGTGGAAGCAAGACATATTAAATAGTTCAGAACACATTGAACAATTTAACAATTTTGAGATAAAAATTTGAGATTTGAAATTATCAGGATTCAGACCAAATATCTTTTCATTTAAAAACACATCTAGCAGTTCACAGTGGTTAATGTGCTTTTTGTTTGTTCCCCAATTACATTAATTTTTTCTTTTGTATCATGAAATATACACATAGAGAAAGGTTCACAAAACATATTGTACAGTTAAACAAATAATTGTATGGTGAACACTCATGAAATCACACCCAGCTCAAGAAACAATCTTCCTATCATCTTAGAAGCCCCTCGTATGCTTCTCCTTGATTACAATCCATCCTTCTCTTACTTGGATAATTACTATCTTGACTTTTATGATGATTATTTTTCTGCTTTTCTTTACAATTTTACTACATCTCTAAAAAATATAGTTTAGTTTAGCATTTTTTGATGCTTATGTGGATGAAATTGCTCTTTTTGTACTGTTTTTGTCTTTTCTTCTGTTTATCACTAAGCTTGTAGGATTCATCCATACTATTGCATGTAGCTAGAGTTCATTCATTTTTATGGCTGTGTGATAGTCCATTGTATAACTATACCCCGATTCATATATCCATTCTAGTGGCGAAACACATTTTAGGTTATTTCTAATTTCTGGTTCTTATGAGAAAAAGCTAATATAAACATTTTTTATATGTATCTTGCTGGACAGGATACACATTTCTTTAGCGTAGAAATCCACGAGTAGAATTGCTGGCTAAAATCTGTTTTCCAAAGAGCTTCTACTAATTCATTACACTGCCAGCCGTGCGTGAGAGTTTTTGTTGCTCCACTTTCTCCCCAATACTTGGTATTGTGAGACTTTTTAATTTTTGCCAGTGTTGTGGATATATAATGATTTCTTAGTATGGTTCTTATTTACATTTCCCTGGTTACTGATAAGGTAGAGCACCTTTTCATATGTTTATTGGCCATTAAAATTTTTCTCTTTTTTGAAGAATCTGTTTAGGATATTGCTTATTTTTCTATTGGGTAGTCTCTTCCCTGATTTCTTCACATAAGCTTAGTATATTCCTTCTACTCGACCATTTTTTTAAATGAATATCTTCTATAAATATATCCTATATATTCTAACTGATCTCCTTATTTCTAAACTTAAACCCTTTCATTCGATCCTCTGTATAGCTACCAGAGTTCTGTTTCTAAGACAAACCCTGTGTTCGTAATTCCCAGAACTTTTCAATGACTCCTCGTGGCCCCCTGGACAACACAGCATATAAGACCCCTCCATCAGCTGCCCCCTGCCTAACAAGCTTCAGCTCTCGTGGGATCCTCTCTGCCCCCTCCTCCCTCTTTATCTACTGTAACCTCCATCTCTACTAAACTGCTTTCAGTTCCTTGAACACAGAAAACTGTTTTACATTTGCCTTTGCCAGAGTTACTCTTTTTCTTCCCTTTGCCTTTAATTTGGAGAATACCTACTCACCTTTTTAAAGCTCAATTCAAAGGTAAATTCCTCTGCAAAACCTTTCCAACCCTCTCTCTCATCTTTCATTAACCTTTCCATCTTTTATCCTTCTACTAAATATGCTATGTATTATTACTTCTATTAAGGCACCTGTTTACTCTATTGCATTGTACCTGCCTCTCCCATCAGGCTGTACATAAGTCCTCTGAAGGCATGGGAAGCTCTTGAAGGCAGGGAAATGTCTTATTCCTCTTTTTATTCTCAAGGCCTAGCACAGTGGCACAGAGCAGGCAGTAGTAAATAGTAGGAATTGTTATTAATATCATTACCATTATTGTGATAGATGTCTTTTCCTTATTAGATTGTGAATTCCTTGAGAGCCTGGTGCTTGGGTGGCATGCAATGACATTTGTCTAATGAATGAATAACTTCTGAAAACTTCAGAAAACAACAATTGCTTTAAAGTGATATTTGGAGTAGGAATATAGAAGCCATGAGTATTAAATTCGTAGAGAAATAATTCTAGTTTACATCCATCTCATGAGGATGAAATTTGAGGCTCAAACTAATTCAAAGCAAAATTTTATAAGAAGAAACATAAAATTTTACGCTTGGGTTAAAAATGTAAGCTATAAAAGTAAAAATGGGAAAAGCCTAGTTTGTCCATTCATATGGAAAAAGAGCTCAAATCCGTTATATGATATTGTCCTTTATCTAAAAAAGTTAAGTTTCTGCAGTGGATTAAAATTTACATGTGAGTGTGGCTGGAAAGATGAAAATCTAAGGAACACAGTGCTAGGAGATTCTCCTTTGGTTAGCATCGCTGTCTGCTGTCTGAAGAGCTTGTCTCTGTTATAGTGAGACCTTGTAGATGGCCCCGCTCAGATTTTCTTTGCTCAAAGAGTGCCTGTTCCTTGGAGTAACCATTTGAAAACTTTTCAACACCACACAATGGATGACATTTATGCACATGGCACTCTGTCCTAGACAAAACCTATGATGATGTAATTTCTGGTCCACGAGCTTTGCCTCCACCTCTTTCTCTCCCCCTCAAGAAAGCATATCATAATGAAAGTGTGCGTTGGTGACGTTATTGTAGTGATAACCTGGATCTGCTCCTAGTTATATTTTCTAAAAAATCAATTTTCTGAACTTCAAAACTTTAATTATTAGTGGTAAGAAATTACTATATTCCTCACAGTTGACATCTTGGTTGAGAACCAAGATGTGTACAGTGGCATATTTTATTTGTGGAAAGAAGAGAGATTTTGGAGTCACACCAATTGTGATTCATGAACAGTTCAGTTACTGCCATGTGATCCTGAGCTTGTTGCCTAATATCTCTGACTGTCATCTGAAAAGTGGGTTACTTTATAATTTGCTGTCAGAACTATACGTAATTATGTAAAACACTCCGCATAGTGCCTACCTCCTAAGTATCTTTCAAATCTGTATGGATGTCTCGCCCCCACCCTATGCCACCCCAGTTGCTTCCTTGTGTTAAGCTGCTAGTGTCTATGTTTTGAATTATAGCAGCAGATTTCTAACTTGTCTTTTGCCCCTAGTCTTGCTTG
>NW_011888916.1:1156774-1179126 GCF_000151845.1 Pteropus vampyrus
AGTAAATAGTAGGAATTGTTATTAATATCATTACCATTATTGTGATAGATGTCTTTTCCTTATTAGATTGTGAATTCCTTGAGAGCCTGGTGCTTGGGTGGCATGCAATGACATTTGTCTAATGAATGAATAACTTCTGAAAACTTCAGAAAACAACAATTGCTTTAAAGTGATATTTGGAGTAGGAATATAGAAGCCATGAGTATTAAATTCGTAGAGAAATAATTCTAGTTTACATCCATCTCATGAGGATGAAATTTGAGGCTCAAACTAATTCAAAGCAAAATTTTATAAGAAGAAACATAAAATTTTACGCTTGGGTTAAAAATGTAAGCTATAAAAGTAAAAATGGGAAAAGCCTAGTTTGTCCATTCATATGGAAAAAGAGCTCAAATCCGTTATATGATATTGTCCTTTATCTAAAAAAGTTAAGTTTCTGCAGTGGATTAAAATTTACATGTGAGTGTGGCTGGAAAGATGAAAATCTAAGGAACACAGTGCTAGGAGATTCTCCTTTGGTTAGCATCGCTGTCTGCTGTCTGAAGAGCTTGTCTCTGTTATAGTGAGACCTTGTAGATGGCCCCGCTCAGATTTTCTTTGCTCAAAGAGTGCCTGTTCCTTGGAGTAACCATTTGAAAACTTTTCAACACCACACAATGGATGACATTTATGCACATGGCACTCTGTCCTAGACAAAACCTATGATGATGTAATTTCTGGTCCACGAGCTTTGCCTCCACCTCTTTCTCTCCCCCTCAAGAAAGCATATCATAATGAAAGTGTGCGTTGGTGACGTTATTGTAGTGATAACCTGGATCTGCTCCTAGTTATATTTTCTAAAAAATCAATTTTCTGAACTTCAAAACTTTAATTATTAGTGGTAAGAAATTACTATATTCCTCACAGTTGACATCTTGGTTGAGAACCAAGATGTGTACAGTGGCATATTTTATTTGTGGAAAGAAGAGAGATTTTGGAGTCACACCAATTGTGATTCATGAACAGTTCAGTTACTGCCATGTGATCCTGAGCTTGTTGCCTAATATCTCTGACTGTCATCTGAAAAGTGGGTTACTTTATAATTTGCTGTCAGAACTATACGTAATTATGTAAAACACTCCGCATAGTGCCTACCTCCTAAGTATCTTTCAAATCTGTATGGATGTCTCGCCCCCACCCTATGCCACCCCAGTTGCTTCCTTGTGTTAAGCTGCTAGTGTCTATGTTTTGAATTATAGCAGCAGATTTCTAACTTGTCTTTTGCCCCTAGTCTTGCTTGCTCTGTTTTGTTCAGAGCAAAGGATATTCTGAAAGGCTGACCTGAACTCTTAACAGGTGTGCCCCTGGTATGAAAACAGATATGTAGCTGCCATTTATGAGTGCCTATCACATGACAGGCTAGTCTAGCATTATCTCACTTAATCCTCACAATAAGCCTGTAGTGTAGGTATCATCATTTACCTTTTAAAAACTGGAAGTTGGAGAGATTGAGTAATTTGACACAGCCACTATGCTAGAAAGTGAGGAGCTCTGTGTATGTTCACGTTGATCTTGTTCCAAAGATGCTGCCTTGTTCTCTGTTTTGAGCTGCCTCTGCATCAGGTTATTAGAGTTTGGTGCTCTTAAATATCCTATTCCTGTTACTCCCTTTGTGCTAATTCTGGACTTAACCATATAGCCTCCTAGGAATTTGACTTTGCATGAAGGGAGATGATGGTAGAAGCAAATATTAATAAACTGACACTAGTTTTATGCTTCAGTTTTTATGACATAGTGGGCATGCATGAGTCTCCCTGGATCCCTCAGTTCTGAGAAGGTGGAGTTTCTGGACCAGTAAGACTGAGGGCCAGATTCTGGACTTTGATAAATTTGTCAAGGGAAATACCATCTGGTTTGAGTCTTCTGGCAGCCAGCCTGCTGCTCCAAGCTACAACTTTCTGATGCCTACAATTAACCTTGATGACATTGATGAAAAATCTTTTATTTGGTTTGAAACTTGACTGCTTTTATAGACTTTTAGATAATAACAGAGATGAAGTCTCTGTCTACACTTGGTTTCCTGAGACTTTGTGAATGGCTGCTCATTTCTTAATGTTTTCTCAAGCTTTCAACCAACAAACATGTTTTGAGCTCTATAACAAAGAAATTTAGTATTTTAAGATACTTACAGTGTAATTGGAAGCATTAGACATAAAAAAAAGAAATGACCAATGATCTCAGTACTTGCACATAATAAGCATTCTATGAATCAAATGGGTTTGAAGTGACTGATATAATGAGTCCCTAGAGCTTATGTGGTAACTCAATAAATAACTCGTTGAATGATTAGTGAATGTTGATCTCCCAGGTACCACCATCTCATACACAAGTTTCTTTATCTCTAACTCTCACCTCTCTTAAGAAGCTGCAGACTTGGAATATCCAGCTACTCACTGGACAGCTCCATCTCAATGAATATCTCATCAGCATCTCAATCACAGCATATCAAAATTGATTTTATTAACTTTCCATTTTTGGAGAGACAGTATAACCTTGGGGTTAAGAGCATGGAGTCTGGAATATTAGTTTGAGTCGCAGCTCCCATACTTAATGGCTGAATGACCTTGGGAAAGTCTCTAACTCTTCTTTCCTTATGTGAAGGAATATAAGGTTGTTCTTAGGATTCGATGAAATAATGGATACAAAGCATTTAACACAGTACCCACACATAGTAATCATTAAATGTTAACTATTGTCGCAATTTTCCCCAAATTTCTCATTGTCCTTATTTGGTAATGATACCATTATCCTCTCCAACCCTCTCTTTCACCTCATCTCATATAATTAGTTACCAAAAACTGCATGTTCTACCTTTTATTATCTTTCATATTATGATTCATAAAGCATATTTATTCAACACCTGCTGATACCAAACACACTGCTAGGCACGGAAGACAGAGATGAATACTTCCCAGTCTCTGGGTTTGTGGAAGTGGATACATACATAGTTGCAACCTTCAGATGATCCACATAACAGAAATGCACAAAGCGTGTTAAGAAGAGCCTGGAAGAGATATCTCTTCCTCCTTCCAAAGCCAATGCTCTCACTTAAGCCTGCATCATCTTTTACTGTAGCTATCGCAGGAGTTTTTCTTTTTCTTTTTTTTATTGATTTTGAAAATGCTCCTTGTAAAAAAAATTACAGAATAATTACAAAGTAAAAGTCTCTTTTACTTCAATTCTTTAATCTTACTCCCTTACACAAAGGTAAATACCATTTACAATTTAGTATGTACCCATCCAGACGTTTTCCTATATATATATGTGTACATTTATTGTAGATAAAAATGCAGGTTTTTTTACACAAATAAGGTCATACTATAAACATACTTCTTGCTTTTTTCACTTAACAATATGTCTTTAAAATGTTACCATGTCAATACATAATAGAATTACCTTATTCTTTTAACCCCTAAATGCTATTCCATATTTTTTAACTACCATAATTTATTTAGTTATTTCCCTGTTGAAAGCTTTTTAGTCGCTTCCAGTTTTTTACTATCACAAATCATGCTGCAATGAATTTTTTGCATATATATTTTTATGGACATAGACAATTATTTCTGCAAGTAAGTTTTTACGTGTGCAAGTTCTGAGTTAAAAGATGTGAGAATTTCAATTTTTGTTAGAGTGTGCTCAATTATCCTCCAAAAAGACTGTATCTGTTTACATTCCCATTCAACAGTGAATGAGAATATTCATTTCTCCACATCGCACCAACATTGGATATTTTCGGTCTTCAATTTTTGCACAGAGATGAATGCTTTTGATGACTCTAATGAGTAAAAAAAAAAAAGCTGTGTTAATCTTTTATAGATTTATATTTATGTGGTTACTAGTGGATTTGAGCATGCTTTAATATATTTATTGATCATTTGTATTTCTTCTGTGAATTGCCTGTCTATATTATTTGCCTATTTCTCTACTAGATTGTTGTCTTTTTCTTATTGATTTGAAAGCTTGCATCATTACATTATGACATTAATTCTTCCTGTTATATATATTACAAATATTTTTTCCAAGTATATTACTTGTTTACATTATCTTACAGCATACAAAAGGTTTTCTTATATAGTAAAATCAGTCAGTCCTTTCTATTATGGCCTCTGAGGTTTGTGTTTTTCTTAGAACGGTAGTCCTAAGATTTTATATATATAATCTTTTTTCTGTCAATACTTTCATAGTGTTATTGTCTAAGTTAAATCTTTAATACAATTAAAATAAATTTTTATCAATAGTGTGAATTAAGATTATAAGTTTAGTTTTTTCTAAGAGAATTTCAAGGCGTCCCAACACAATTAAACAGTCTGTCTTTCCCACTGATTTGAAATGCCAGGTTGTACATGGCTCTGCTTCTGAATTCTATCTTGCTCTCTGGATTTTTTTGGTCTACTTTTGTACCAACAGCATGCCGCTTCAATTACTGTAGCATTATAGGATGATATTATAGCATAGGGGACTCAAAATTACATATTCTACCTTTTTACTATCTTTCTTTTTTCTTTGCCACATTGTTTTCCTTTCCTATAATTTTCTTGACTGCATTTCTTCTTCCAGGTGAATGTTAGAATAAATTTGTCCAGTTCCATAAAATATCCATAAGTATTTTGATTGGAATTTCATTAAAGTTATAGTTTAATTTGAGTCTCATCCAAGAACATGATGTATTTTTCATTTATTTTTGTCTTTCTTCATATCTTTCAATAAAGCTTAGAGTTTCTTCATAAATCTTGGATATATTGGTGAGTTTAGTCACATGTATTTTACAATTTGCTTGCTATTATAAATATTTTCCATTACATTTCCTGTTTGGTTATAGTTAGTGTATAGAAAAAGGAGTGATCGTTGTTGCTCTTCCATCAAGGTTCTACTAAAATCTAATATGTTTTGATTTTTAACAGTTAATTCTTAGATTTTTTTAAGTTGAAAATTAAATCACTTATAAATAGTGACTATTTTATGCTTGCCTTTGTAATATTCCTATTTCTTTTTCTTATTGCACTGCTAGGACTTCCAGTGCTGTGTTTCATAGTTGCAATAATAGCAATGAAAGCATTATCTCTGTCTTATTCCTGACTTTAATTGGAATAGTGAATTTTCTTTATCAAATTAAATACATTTTTTTCCTATTACTGGCTTGATATGAGTTTTTACATTTTTGTTTCTTTGTTTATTTACTTGCTTGCTTCTTAAAATCAGGAATGGACATTAAAATATATTAGTTTTTAAAGTATCATTTTGTGTGGTGATTATGAAGGTTTTCTCCTTTATTAATGTAATGGATTCTATTATTAGATTTTCTAATATAGAATCATCCCTTACATTTCTGAATATATCGTATCTTGTTGTGAAAAGTTCTTTTAAGAACAATTAAGTTTAAGAAATTTGCAACGATGTTCTTAAGTAAGCCGATAGTTTTCTTTTTCGTCTATTTTTCGTGTTAGAGTAATACTAGTTTAGTACAATGGTTCTCAAACTTTTTGGTTTCGTGACTGATTTGTACTCTTAAAAATGATTAAAGATTTTCAAAGAACTTTTGTTTATTTAAGTTCCAAGTTAATATTAGAAGTTAAAACGGAGAAAAATTTAAAACACAAAAGTGTACAAGCAAACATTTCATTAATTGCCAGAGCAATTACATCATCATGTGGCATTTAAATAATCTCTGGAAAACTCCACTATACATTTAATGAAAAAATGAGAATAAAAGAGTCAAAAATATTTTAGTGTTGTTATCAAAATAGTTTTGACTTTACAGACTCCCAGAAAGAGCCTCAAGGATTTTCAGGGATCTCAATATCATACTTTGAGAACTTTTGGTCTGGCAGAATGAGTAATAAGTGTTCCATATTTTTTCTCTGTGCTGATATAAATAACATAGAAATTATTTATGGCTTGAAGGTAGAACTCATCTGTAAATTATTTGGAACTGATGGTTTCGAGAATAGTATATCTTTGCCTACCATTTCAATTTCCTCTATGGTTATTGTCCTACTCAGGTTTTATATCTCTTCTTGAGTCAATTTGTACATTTATACTTACCTAGAAAATCATACAATTTTAGGTAGATTTTTATTTCTTAGTATAAAGCTATGCTTACATTACAATTTTTAGATTTTCTTTATATCAAAAATTAAATTCTCTTTTTATTTTCAATATTGTTTGCCTGTTTTCTCTTCAACTCTCATTTGGGTTTGCTAAACGTTTGTCTATTTTATTGCTGTGTGTTGTTGTGTTTTAAAGAATCAGTTGTTTGTATGACTAATCAAGTTTATTATTTTGTTTGTTTCTCCATCCATTTTTATTAATTCCTTTTATTTTGGTGGGTTTATTTTTTAAGTTATATTTATTGAGGTAAAATTTACATATAATAAAATTCATTCTTGGATTTATATAGCATATAGTTCTATGAGTTTTGGCAAATACATACAAGCATGAAACCTCCAGCACAATGAGGTCATAAAAGAAATCTACTGTCCTCAGAAATTCCCATCTGTAGTCAGCCTTTCCTTCGATCTTCAGTTCTTGGTATCTTGTTTCCTGTTTTAGTAGTTTATTCCTTTTTTATTTCTGGCTAGTACGCCATTATATATATGTATCACTATTTGTTTATCCATTTATCAATTGAAGAATATTTGAGTTGTTTCCAGTTTGGGGCAATTATAAATAAAGCCACTATAAACATTTGCGAATAGGTTTTTGTGCAAATAGAAGTTGTTGTTTTTTTCTCAAGTAAATACCTACAATTGGAATTTCTCGGTTATATGGTAAATATAGGGTTGACTTTATAAGAAATTACCAAATTGTTTTCCTATCATCTTCTATTTGCTGAATTTCTATTTGTTTTGTTCTTTCCCTTGCTTCTGTCAAATATCTTTTTTTAGAATGTGAGTTATGTCTCCTCTTGTTGATTCACCTTAGCAAGGGCATAGGGCACACCAAAATGCCTCAAGCATAAAATTCCAGGGAGGACACATCAGTGACAAGATTTGGAAAGTGGTTGAGCAAGGTGATATAAAGTTTTCCCAAGCAAGACACTCATGGAGATCGTAGGAGGGTGAGGAGGAAAATGGGAAAGACAAAAAAGGAGAGCAAAAACATGAGAAGAAAACAAATGAAAACAAAATGATGCATGAAAGGGGAATGGAGTGTGCTGCTACCTATAATACCTTAATGTAACATCATGATATCATGGTGGCTTGCAGAGAGCACAGTACTTGAAAGCCATAGGATACGAGGAGGTGGTCCAGGGACCACTAATTCAGATACTGAAAGACTATGGTTCCAAGGTTCAGTTTGAGTAGAGAGATAAGTCATTACGGGCTTTGGAAATGATCTGATCCCAGTGGTTGTTGTGATGGGGTTAGGATTTGGAAAAAGGGAGACACTGGAGATGGGGTCAACAGTGAAGATGCTGTAAGAGTCTTGGAGGCTCATGGTACTATCAAAAGAGAGACATTTATGAGATAGAAAATATGGTAGGTAGTCAGTAAATACTTGATTATTTAATTAAAGAGCTTGATATTTTAAGTTGGTTACAAGAAATAGAAGTTTGTTAGAACTTCATGAATGATCTGGACACAGTGAAAACATTGCAAACCATATGGAAGGATGAGTAAGTTGAGAGGGAAAAAGAATCATGAATATTAATTTAATGATCTGGGGTAAGGGAAGGAGTTGGTAACAAAGACAGATAATCAACTAGTCAGAAAGCTATGAATATAGCACAAACTTTTTGGAGTAAACATGGAAACCTAGTGAAGATTGAGGATGACTTTCTGAATTCTCTAGCTCTAGCACATGCCATTTGTCCCTAATTGACACCTGAGCTTGTCTAGGGACACTCTGAGACCAGACAGCCAAGTTGCCCTTGCTAAGGCGAATGATGAGAAAGGAGCATTTCTGAGGGGGTTTAAGCTTTGGGGTTGGGGGAGGGCTAGATTAAATGATTCTGAAGACTTTTTCTAGCCTTGGGATCTTGGGAGTCTAGTGAAAATATTGCTCAAGTGTCATATTTCTAGAATGAAAATAAGGGGCTCTCTTGATTTGGAGAAAGACCCTAAGACCTTAAGTGGGAAAGAACAAGTTAAGACTATTGGGAAGTCCAAGCCAAGACAATTACCCTTAATTTCTGGAGGTGTTTCATTTAGGAGTGAATGAAGTTCCTTTCCATTGCAGAATTTGTGGAATGTTTTGTCCAACACTCCTCTAATGAGGTATGGTCACTACATGTCATAGGAAAAGGAAAAAATCAGGTAGCAGGACAAAATGTTCCCTCCCTTCAAATTACATGGTTTTTATCCACAGCTATAACAGTGCATTAAGTAAGACTTTAGTTCTCCCTTTACAAGAAAGGTCATTTACCTCTCGGAGCACTGGAAAAGCTTGTGGACCTTTGATTCTGTACAAGAAAATAATTACAGTGTAGTGTGAGAAATGACATCATAAAGCCACATTATTTCGGTAACATTTTTTAGGAACCTGCTAAATGCTGGGCGCTGTTTTAGGCACTGGGAATAGATCAGTGAATAAAACATACCAAGTTCCTGCCCTCAAGAAGTTTCTAGATTTTGGTGGGAGTACATAGGAAAAAGTATTAACTTTTCCTATGACCAAAGAAGGCGTAAGAGAAGAGTGACACCATACTCCCATCTGTTCGCTATACAGCAGCCAGAAAGTTCTTTAAAATCACAAACCTGAAAATGTCATTCCCTTGCTTAGCCTCACCACTGGCTTCTCTTTGCTTTTCTGATAAAGATCCAAGTCGTATTAGCATAGCGTGTGGGACCCAAAGGGATCTAGCCTGTCTCCCTCTCTGGCCTCATCCACCTGCAGTCTTCCTTAAGCTCTGCAGTGCTGCCACCCTGACCTTCCTTCGGTTTTTCAGACATGTCACCTTCTTCCGCCTCCGGGTCTTAGCACCTGCTGTTCCCTTGATCTGGAGCACACATCCTCCCACTCCACCTCTTTGCACCTACCCACCCCAGCATCTAACCCTATTGTCCAGTTAATCCCATTTGTCCTTCAGATCTCAGATCCAAAGTTAATTCTTCAGACCATTTCCTTTTTTTCTGCAAGCCACACGCACACTCCTAACAACCTGTGCCTACCTTCCTTTCCCCTCTTCCTCTTCTCCTCTCCTCCTTCCCTCAAACATTAAACAAATGAACAGAAGAATAAATAGAAAATGGTACATTGTAATCAATACTTTGAAGGAAAAGAATAGCTTGTAACATTTCAATAAGGATATATAATTATACATTATATATGTAAGTTCATTTTTCACAGAAATAGTCAGAACTATTTGAATAAATGAATGAAGACTAATTATAAGACTTCTCCAATTCGAGGAAGTAGTAAAGAGAATTCCAGGCAAGGAAAATGACGTGTACAAAGATACAGAAGCGTGAATGGACATGAAGTAATTGGCAAATGACTGGAAATATGAGTAAGTGGACTGGCTGAAGATAAGTAAAATAAGCAGGATACTTTCTGTAACTTTGGATTTTTTCTCAGTTGGAAATGGGGGTAGGTGGTGAAAATCAAAGATTTTTAAGCAAGAAAGTGTTATTTTCAGATATGTGTTTTCGATAGATAACGTGTTTTTCACCTACTGTTAGTCCATCTCTGAAATTTAAATTCTAAAGTAGAGAAAGTCTTACTCATTCAGCATTGCTGCTAGGTTGATTAATCAAAGTCAGTTAAAGTAGAGGAATTATAAAACATGTTACACATATATTTTGAATATTTTATTCTAACTTAAAACATACAAAAATACAACCACTTGCTAATCTTCAGGTAGAGGGTCAAGGTCTTTCCTTTAGTACAGAGTCCTTGATTCTCGAATGACCACAGCAAGATTGCATTGTCCATGGATTTCAGTTTCAGGTTCTTTAAAGTAGAACAAAAAACTTAAATATTTCTTGTTAAATTAACTCAGCACGGACTCCATTATTATGACTTTTTTTCAGGTTTTTTACATGATAGCATAATGGTTAAAAGCATGATCTCTCAACAGACTACCTGGGTTCAAATCCTGGATGCACCACTTTTAACCTGGGCAAGTTGCTTAGCTTCTTTGTGCCTCAGTTTCGTCAATACTCACTTTAGAGAGTTATTGTTAGGATCAAATAGGTATTTTATAAAAAGGCTCAATGTAGTGCCAGACACATAGTAAACATTCAATAGATGTTAACTATTTTACAGTTGTCTCACCCACACCCAATTCAACAGCATTTTATAAAGAAGTTTACCTTTACTGAGACTTTTCAAAGCATTTGGTTTAGTGTTCTTAAAAGCAACAATTTTCTTTCTTTTTACACCATGCGTTTACATAACGTTGAATTAAATTATGTAAATACAGTAACTACTATCATTGATATAAACAAATTTTGGAAAAAGGATTTACACTCAACTGGTGGAAGTAGACATGGACATGCCAGAGAGTAGCTTGCCAAACACAAACGTTCAGGATGCTGTGGCCATTAATTAGTGTGTGTATAGTGGGAATGGAAACTCTTAGTCAACCTGGTAGGTCAGTAAAGAGGAGGTCAATTAAGAGAATGCCTGCTCTTGAATGACAGCCTTCATCCTTCTAGCGTTCTCTCGCCCTTATTCCTATTATAGCCATGTTTTAATCTGATCAACTTCCTAGACCCAGGACAGGCCTTGCATCTTCCTAAGCACCGAAAAAGAGAATGCTACCCTATTGAATTTAAAATAAAAACAATTCTAATTTATAAAATAAGTGTAAGGAAGTCCAATAAAATTCTGGCTTTTCCCATGGCGATTGTTTCAGTGCTTTTTTAAAATTTCAAATTATTTCCCCCCGAAATGTTGGAGGGGTTCCGTTTGCTTTGATAATGCTCTGAGAATGTGTTTATCTATTGAGTAATCCAATCCTGCTTTCGAGTCTTCCATTTATTCCCCCAATTTCTCAGCTTGCTCCTAGAACCACTTCCCTGTAGAGCCTAGATCCTGTCATCCATCATTTTTCATTGCTCTCTTGCCAATATCTTCTACCCCATTTCCTTACATACTTGTTCTTACACAGAACCCATTCAATAACCCCCAAACATTGGATATTTTGAATTTGAGGTGACTTCACAGCTTCCAGGTCGAAATGTTGAACATAAAAGTCTGGAATCCAGGAGAGAAAGTAAAAGTAGATAAAGAGATTTGGAAATCTTCAATAAATAAGTGTGATTTGCTCCCAGGTGAATAGGCCACATCACCAAAAAGGGACATGTTGAGTAGAAAGAGCAATGGCTGAACTGAGAACTCTGGGGACCATCACTGTGTAAGAGGTAGGTAGGGCAGGTACTGCCGATTAAAAAAAAAAAAAAAAAAGGTAGCTCTACATACAGGGAAGCCTGAATCCAAGGAAAGGGGGCTTCAAGAAGGACTGGTTACCAGTATCACACATGACCAAGAGGTGAGGTAAGATTAGACAGTGCCTAGCACATAGTAGGTACTCAGTGCACACTTGTTAACTGACTAATTAGGACTGAAATAATTAGGATGCCATTGCTGATCTTGGTGTTTAGGTTTGGATTTCCTTAGAAGCAGACAATGAGACAAGGATTAGTATATTTGAAAGGTAAAGGAACACTGCGGGGAGGAGGGAGAGTGAAACAGGGCTAGGAGCCACCAATAAAGGAGGAGTTATCAAGCCGGCAATCGCGGTGGGCAATTAGAGCTTAATCCCATTGGGAAAGCTCTGGAAGTCAGTGCAGAATACAACACTCAGCTCATGGTTACCCCTCTCAAGGAGTGAGGGAGCTGGGACACTTATATACCAACTCTTGGTATCTGCAGTTTCAGTGGCAGAAGCAAATGTGGATTGGTAGTTAATTGAAAATGAGAAGTGGAGATAATGAGTGTTGCATGGTGCGTGGCTGAAAAAGGAAGATAAAAGACATGTCAGTAGGTTGACTCAGTGGAGGGTAGGAAAGAAGGGCAAGACATAACGGGAGAGCAGAACTTTCTGATGATGTCCATTGAGGAAATTCATAACATTTTCCCATTTTTAGTTAGGGTGAAAAGTCCCACTTCAGCGTCTTTCTTCAGCTCCCTTGGACCAGCATCCAATATTTCCTCTGCTGAGCTTTGAGATCTGGGTTTCTTCGCTAAAGAACCTCTTCTGAGCTAGCCTTTTCCAGCCTCAAGATCCCAGCAATTCTAAGCCTGAAGAGCCAGAGGACTAGACTGACTGTAGGAAATGAGCTGATAGGGGCAGGTTGTGGAGCCCAGTGGCCAGGCTCTGAGTCCCCAGAGAACCACAAGGTCAGAGGAGAGCTGCTCCTGAAGATATTCCATTAAGTGGTTCCTTGCTTTCCTGGACTTCCCCTCTCATGTCAGCAGATTGCAGTAATCAGTTTGGTCGAGGCATACAGACATAACCTCAAACATTCCTGTGACATTCATCTAAAGGATGGCTTTTTATTTGATTAAAGTCTATTTCTTAGCTAAAGCATAAGCTCATGAGGGCAGGAATTGTATTCATGTTAGCACTATCATATCCCTAGTGCCTGGCACACAGTCAGTATTCAATAAATATTTGCTTAAAGGAGAACAATCAAGTAATGCTGTCTGTGGATGGTGCCTACACCAAGAAAAAGCTGAGATTTCTATCCCTTTAGAAGTGAATTTTCAATGAAGCTAATGAAATTTAAACTTAGGGGCCCCTTACTTGCATGAGGTCCTTTCAAGACCCCAAGAGAGGCCTTAGCAATCTTTTTAAATGGTCACATTTTTTAAATGTACAAAATTAAAATACCTTAATCAAAGTGAGTAAGACCACTGTTGCACTCTGACTTTGTACTTCCCCTTCCTGTGGAGTAGCTCTGGAGTGGCTGTGGATGTTTTGGGGTCCTGGTTAAGGGAAAGTTGAGTTGGAAATACATTTAGTTTAGTTAGGTTTAATGAGATCTATTTATGTGGTTTGCAATCTCTTCTGTGCAGAGTTAACTTACTACTGGCTGTCATGGCATAGAAATGGCTCTTAGCAATACTGCTACTGCCCTCTATGCTAACTTGCTGGGTCTCAAGACATGAAGGTGAGTAGCCAGAGCTTGCAGGGGACATAGCACCCTGCAATGAAGACAAACAAGGCTTAAAATGTATGGATCCAGAAACTAGTCATCACATACATAAAATTATAAGTGGAAATTTTGTTTCTTATTAATGCCTGGTCAAAACAGAACCTCTCACCTATCAGGAATATACTTCTTCATGCAGCATATACAATTATATTTTTTCTTTTTTTTTAATGAGAATCACATGAAATAGAGTTTATTAACATTTCTGTGTTTATAGGGCATAAACCTGTAGCAATGCTACTAATAATGAGTGTATTCTTATGTGAAATTGTAGATTTTACACCTTGCCAAAATACTGACATCGCCAAAGATAACATAAAACTCCTAATATGCCACCATAACTAGGACATTTATAATAAACTGGTAAAAAAAAAGTCAATAAAGTCCAAGAGTATTCAGGGAAATTTGAAATGCCCTGAAATCTTACAACTCCTATATGAAAGAAACTTGATAGATGTTTCCCCAAATTTCACAATAATCCTCAAAAAATTACATAATAATACTAATAGAGATTTTTGAAGCTAAAAGAGACTCCTCTAAATTATCAATATTAAAGTTTGATCAACAATGGTAGAAGAAAGACTGAATTATATTTCTATTTTCTTTATAGAAAATGATACTTTAAAATTATTCATACAAAGAGTCATTCAAAGCATCTGCAGCACAAAAATTGTAGGAAATAAGCACTTAGGGGTGTATCACACAATTTTGTAATTATGTTATTTAAAAATTTTTGCAGTATTCTTCAGCTTTTAGAATTTTGTAATTTGATGTGCTATCATTTGTCTTCTAAATAAATACTCACTTTTGAACCTAATTTTATATTTGTAATTTTTTAAAGAGAGCCCTCAAAATTGTATATGTTAGGCTTCTGATGCCACAAAACATGGATCTGCCCCAATATCTTTTTCCCCCTTTGGCTTTAGGTGGTTTTGGATGTAAAGCAATATCATCTTTAGAGTCTCAACTATAGATAATTGGTGTATGACTAGTTTCTATGTAGACATTGTAGATGCTTCCTGGCCTTCTTTTTTTGGTTTATAGAGTAAGTTGAGTTTCTACAATTAACCAGGAACTGAGGACCACTCCCTTCCGATTCACTCATGAAGTTTGTTTTAATCTTCCCGAGCCTCTCAAGTCTAGAATCTCTCTGAGCCCAGGCTCCAGGGACAGATTCCTTATTCCTTTGCCATTTGTCTAGCTCTAGAATGGAGGCAGAGTTGAAGGGAAGAGGTGGAAGAGGGCTGCATACATACAGAATTCTAATTTGATGACTCTTTGGGGGAGTGCCTCCTAATTGGACCGACTTGGTATATCTTGCTATGAAATCTGGCAGAAATAAGAAAGGGGAAGGCATATGATGACCAGTTGAAGGGAGTGAGGATATTTAGCCTAAAAAAGAGATAGCTCTGTTGGCCACCTGTATTAGCAGCTCTTGCCACAACAGCATTGCATAATAAACCTAGTCAAAACTTAGTGCCATTAGGTGATGGGTCTTTATTTCTTGAATGCACAGGTATGTGAGTCAACTGAGTTTCAGCTGACCTAGGCTGGGTTCAGCCAGACTTGGCTCCAAGCTGTGGGTTAGGTCCAGGTCTGCTCCTGTATCCTTTATCCTTCTTGAACCAGCAGCTATCAGAGGCCTGTTCTTCTCATGGTGAAAGGTGGACCCCAAAAAACCAAGGACAGTTTTGCAAACACATTTCAAGCCTCTCCTTGCTTTATGCCTGCTAACATTCCATTGGATGAGGCACATCAATAGCCAAGCCCAAATTCAAGGGTAGGGAAATCACTCCACCCTGCTTTGAAGACAAGTCATATGGACAAGACAACATCAGTGGAGCAAAGAAGAAGGAGATGTAGGAATGGAGGGAATGAACATTTGATGAACAATAATCTGAAATGCCACAAGAGCTGTCAAATCAAGGAAAGAGCAGATTTCCTTACCTCTCAGTCCTCAACCCACTGCAGTCTCTCCTCATTCCTTGCTTTTACCAAAATCACTGTCTTACTTATTTCACCTCATTATATCTAGAATCAGATTCTTCTTCATTCTCACTGAATTGCTTACCCAGATTGCTCCTACAGCCTGTTGACTGCTCTCCTTGTCTCTGGTATTGTCCTTTCCCAATTCATCAACCGCAGAGTTGCCAGCTATTATCAGTATCTCATTAGCATCAGCATTATTATCTATTTTGCATTACACTTACTGGTTTATGTGCCTTGCTCTTTCATTATACTGAGAGCTTCTGGATGGCAAGAACTGTGTTTTATTTATCTTTGAATCTCCAGCATCCTGCATTGGACCTGACACATAGTAAAACTTCAATAAGTGGATATGGAAAGGGGGAAGAAAAGAAAGAAGATGGGATTCCAATTTAAGTCTGTATGACTTTAAAGCCTAAACTCTTTCTAGTCTGCCATAATTTAGACTTAGTCACAGATGTGTGGCCGATAAAAATAAGGATAAAGCTCAAACCCTCCCACTGCTACACCAGTGGAGAAGCAGGCTACTAGATCTAGATTAACTTAAGATCTTTCTCTCATAATCACAATAATCCTTCCTAATCCTAATTCTTCAAAAATGGAAAGCTCTAGAAGCCATACAAACTTTTAAATGGCTATAAGCACTTTAAATATATAAAAAGATGCTCAACTTCACTCTTAAAGAAATGCATATGCCATTTTTTACCTATCGAGGTGGCAGAGATCAAAAAAGGTTTTAATATTGTACTAGTGAAGGACATGGACAGAGACATTCACATATATTGCTGACGGGAATGTAATTTGGTTCACCCTCTATGGAGGCCAATTTGGAATATCTGTCAGCTCTTTATGTACTGACATGGGGAGGTCTCCAATATATCCTGTGTAGTAAGTGAAAAGGCAAGGTGCAGAACATGGAATATACTGTTACTTTTTGTGTGTACTGGGGGAAGAAAAGCATATATACATCTATGTTGTTACTGCTCAGGCAGATTTCGGAAAGATATTTAAGAAACTGTTAATAGTACTTGCCTTTAGGAAAAGAATTGAACTGAAGAAAAAAGGTGAGAGGAAGATTTCTTTTTCATTGTGTATTCTTTTGTATCTTTTAAGTTTTGTTCCAGATAGACTTGTTTAGATGACAGAAACAACATCAGAAGATCAACAAACTGGAAAACATATTTGCAACGTAATATGGCAAAGGGCTAACTTCCTTCATCTACAGCATTTATAAATCAGTTAAATTAAGAGAGAGGGAGAAGTAGGTAAGGGATAGAAACGCTAGTGTTAGAAAAAAATACAAACGGCCAGTAAGTATATGAAAAAGATGCTTAACTCATGCATTACTGAAGAAAAAAGAAAAATCAGAAGGATTTCTTCAGAGAAGAGTTGAGTTCTATTATTAGATGTGCTTAAGTAGAGACTAAGTGGCCGATTATTAAGGTTGTCGAGGGGTTTCTTTCAAGTATCTGACAATGGAAAGATTTCTAGCATCTGAAGGAACTAATTCTTTCCAATCCTTAGGGTCTTTAATTCCTTCTGGTACCCAATGGAGGGGTGTTGACATGGCCTAGGGAAAGAAAGGAAAGGAAAATAATGAAAGTTCACCTAGAAAGCACAAAATCTCAGAAATGACAAGGATCATGGAGCTCATCTTTAAACCTCCCACCTAATACATACACTCTTGGAACAGTTCCAGATTTGCTACTTAATGACATTGAGCAAGTTTATTACTGTATCATTCATTCATTTAAATAAATACCGAGTTCCTTCTATGTGTCAGGCACAGCCCCTGTCCTTGTGGAGACTGACAGTAATTAAATATTTATTTAAATAAATATTTATTCAAAATGCAACTGTGGCAGGCTATGAAAGCCTATCTGATATGACTCAGACAGGGATTTTAGGAAAGTTGAGCTGATTAAGATGAATAGGAGTTTAGCTAGACAATAAGGAGAGGAAAAACATACTAGGCAAAGGCAACAGCATATGCAAAGGCCCTTTCAGGAAGGCTAATAACAAAGACTAGGACAGAAAAGATTGGAGATGGGATGAATGTGTGATACGAGGCAAGGATGAGGAGATAGGACTCTAACCTTAAGGAGTTCAATCATAACCCTAAGATTTGGGGATGGGAAGGAATAGGATCAGATTCATGTTTTGAGACTGTTACTCTGGCTACAGAGTGGAGAATGGATCAGAGGGAGTAAGAACAGATGTGCGCAGGTACAATAGATGAGAGAGGATGGTTGCCTATATTAGGGTGTTGGAGGTGGAGCAATATGGCTAAATGTGAAAAAGGTTTAGGAAGTAAAGTTGACAAGATCTGATGATGGGTTAGATCTGAAGAGTAACAGAGAGGAAAGAATATGTCAATAATATTTCCTAACTGGATAGATGATGGTACCATTCACTGAAACAGAAAGCAATGGAAGAAAACTAAGTTTAGGAGGAGATATCAGAGTTCAGTTTAGAACATGATAAATAGAAGATGCTTTTGAGAGCACACACCAGTCAGCAACATTTATTTATGGAGTGTCTATCATGCAGCTGGGAATGGGATTACAGGTTTGCTTACTTGTGATAAAGGCGGAGAAAAAGGATAAACATGATTCTCCCTTCTTCAAGGCCCTTGCTGCTCCACGCTTCTATTTTGTTTTCCTTCTTACTTCTGTCATTTGTCTATTTTCTGATCTCCCCTCCTCATTTGTTGGATGGAATGTTCCAATACCTTACATGTATAGTTTTTTGGCCTATTAATTTCTAAAGACCTATATCACCACTCCACTTCACTAGTCCCACGGCCACATCATGAACCTTATCACTCAGAACTCATCCGCCTTAAACTTCTCTTACTGTCTAACTCTACCCTTCTATCCTCCCAGCTTTCCTGTTTTTTCCTCTATGTTCATGTTCTCCTTCGTTTACGGTCCTATTTCTTTCCTTCCCATTATTTCCAAACCTCCCAGAAGGATTTCCTCCCTATCATGGCCTGACACATAGCAGACATTCAATAAACATTTGTTGAGAGAATGATTGTCTCCACTTCCTTATCTCCCATTCATTTCCAACCCTTTGTAGTCCAGTGTTGCCCTTCATTGCTGCACCTTTAGGCCAATAAGGCTTCCTAATTACCAAATCCAACAGATACTTTCCAGCCTTTATTTTATCCGACCTCACTTCAGTGTCGCTGACATTGTTGCTTTCCTTTTCAAACTCCATATTTCCTTGAATTCTGCATTTTCTCCTTCTCTGACTTTTTCTTTATCTCTTTTAAAGAATCGTAACCCTCAAAGATTGTCTTCAGCCTTCTTCACTTCTCATCTACACGTTTTCTCTAAACAATCCCATCCACTCTTTATGTTGTTAGTCCCAAAATATCTTATCTATGTCCAGTTTAGAACTCTATCAAACTTAAAAAATGTGTCTCCAACTGCTTACTGGATAGTCTCAACAGGCACCAAGTAGGTATTCATTAAATATTGGTTGAATGAATGAAGCACATATAAGCAGCTCACAGTTATCACGTCCAAAAAAAAGAAATCATCTTTTCCTTCCAACACATTCCTCCTCTTTTTATGTACCTTATTCTGGTAATGGTACACTGTCTAGTCATCAAGACTCCTCACATTAAATACCAAGATCTGATTATTTTTACCCCTAAAAACCTGGATCCTTCTATCTATCCCCACTACTACCATCTTACTTCAGGCCCTTGTCAGATCCCTGCTGGTTTTTTCTTTCTCACTCTTATCATAAATCACCTAGATTATTCCAACAAGTTTCTAAACTAGTCTCTCTAGCCTTTATTTTGCTCCTGTCTAGTCTTTTTTTTTCCCATTAAGATAAAATTCACATAACATAACATTCATCACCACTCTCTAATTCCAGAACTTTTCCATCAACCCAAAAAGAAACCTTGTACTTTCCAACTCCCCTCTACGCCCATCTTTTGCCAACTACTAATCTACTTTCTGTCTTTGTGAATTCGCCCCTCTGGACATCACACGTAAATAGAATTGTACAGCATGTGGCCTTTTGTGTCTGGCTTTTTTCATTTAGCATATTTCAGAGTTTCATCCACATTGTAACATATATCAATACTTTGTTCCTTATTATGGGAAAATAATATTCCATCATATGGATATATCACATTTTATGTATCCATTCTTTAGTTGATGGACATTTGGGTTGTTTCCGCTTCTTAGCTACTGTGAATAATGCTGCTATGAACATTAGTGTACAGATATTTTATGTGAACATATGTTTTCATTTCTCCTGGATATATACCTAGGAATGGATTTGATGGGTCGTATGATAACTCTGTTTGAGGGACTGCCACACAATTTTCCATAATGGCTGCAAAATTTACAGCCACAATTTCCATCAGCAGTGTATGAGGATTCCAGTTTCTCCACATCTTGGCCAACTCTTGCTATTTTCTCGTTTGTTGGGTTTTTTGTTTTTAACAGTCATCCTAGTGGGTGTGAAGTGGTATCTCATTGTGATTTTGATTTTTATTTTTCTAACGACTAATGTTGTTGAGCATTTTTAAATTTTTTGGCCATTTGTTTATTCTTTGGATACAGAGTCTTTTTTTAAAAATGATCTCATCATGGTACTTCAGTACTGAAAAATTTTAATCACTTCCTACTGCCTAAATAATAAAATTAAAATTTCTTAGTGTGGCATACAAGGCCCTTTGGGATCTGGCCTCAGCCTGCATGTTCAATATCTTCTATTACTCTCCTCCTTACACTTTATGTTTTGGCTATATTGAACTGAGGGAAAGTATGAGGGATTCTACTTTTATTTCCCTTTTTGTCACCCCAGTCTCCAACAATTGAGGATGCTCAAACCAAAGTTAAGGGAGTCATCTGACCAGTGGAGTGAGGAGGTGGAATTAGGATACCTGCAAATCCCTGCTGGTTTTTCCTTTCTCGCTTTTATCCTTCTTAGCAACACTCATTTTGTCTTGATTAGGCCAAGATTATACTCATGTCTCTAGATCTTACTGAAATTTCTAGCTTTTAGGTCTTCCTGGGCCCTGAGGTATGTGTTTCCTCGTAGCCCTCCACGTTCCCGGGACTCTACAACCCAGGAGGAGGCAGACGGGCAGAGGAATAGCAGGCAATTTGTTCTGTAGGCCCCCTTCCTCTCTTGTCTTGACTGCAAAGGGCTGGAAAGTCAGCTTCTATTGTGATTAAGTTATAATTTAAGGCAGTGAACATGTGCTCTGCTGGCGGCTATAAAGATTCAAATCATAAAGTTTTACAGTGGAACGGTTTCTGTAAAAGCATCGTTAGGAAGTGGGAACCATGCCTTTAATTCTTATGACATATGGGACTGCCTGGTTTGTTTTGGTTTCAGTGGAGTTTAGTAGGGTGATGGTCTGACTAATTAAAGTCAGACTTCTTCCTCGCCACAGAGCTGTTCCTATCAGAGGACAACTTAGAAAGGTGGAACTGCTCTCCCTATCCCTGTTACTGTCTCAGTTTATCAGGGACATTAGAAATCAAAAGTAACCTTTCAATAACTGATTATTTTTAAATCTCCTACGCTTATTAGGCTTCATTCCTTGGGGAGTCCATGTCTTTCTCTGTCCCTTACTGAATGAGAAGGAAACCTAGACAATGAACCAAGCCCAACTGTAAGATGATTTCCTACAGGGAGATCAACTAAGGAGATAGATGAGCCCTATAACTCGGTCAATGGTAGAAGCAAAGAGAATAATAATATAGTAATTTTCTGAACCAGACACTTACCATGCACATTCATCTGATGTTTCTCTTGGTTTTGCCATTATACAGTATGGTCACTCACTGCTGCTCCCACAAGCTGATTTGCATGCTTACCGAGACTTGACTATTTATGCCAGTGGTAGTTGTTACTATAATTGCCTAATTTCATTAAATATTTTGTAAACTCAACATATAAAATTGGAAAGAGGGGTGTTCTTTTTTGTTGTTGTTTTACCAAAGCCAAGTTAAAAACTAAGGTTAGTTTTTTATATAATTGCTGTTGAAAGAGGTGTGGGTAAGACTGACTGAGGCAAAACATCATAACAATCTAGGAATCCGTACTCTAACCTCTTTAAGTTCTTGTTCCACTATAAAAAACTAAAACTAAGAATTGTAGACAATGTATTATGAGTGTGATTTATGTTGGAAAGATCTGGAAAGCCAGTCAGCAGACACATTCCTTGGCCTTACATCAAAACATTGGAGAATGAATCTACATTTATAAATTTTACATTAAAATGTTTAAGGTAAAATTTATATCTTTTTTCAAATGATATTCTGCTTTACAGGACTTTTGGGATAATCAACCAGTGTGTTAGATAAGAGGGTTTGTCTGTAATAGGATTTATCATTTATTGGTGCCATTATTGAGTGTGTTAAATCTTTATGGAAGAAAGCATTGCTATCCCCATTTTATAAGTGAGGAAACTGAGGCTTAGAGTAGTTAAACTTCTAGTCCACACAGAGACAGTGCCCATGCCAGGTTTGTTAGCTATAGAACCAAGAAGAAGAACATGAAAAGTCTAATGTGGAATAAATGAGCAAACAGAACAAGAGAAGAAGTGTTTGTGTTTGATTAAAAAAGTAATAATCAGTAGGACCTGATAGGCTGCTGGGACTTTAAATTGGTATCATTGCTTTAGAAAAAATAGCATTTGTCCCAAGCACTGTTCTAGATTTGGGAGATATGACAATGAACAAAATAGACAGAAATCTCTGACCTCATGCATTGTAGCTTACATTCTTATAGAGCTGAAAATGGATATATCTTACACCTTAATATTTTCATCTCTTGATATATTCCCTAGAGAAATTCTTACTCATATACTCCAAGATGTATGTATACAAGAATGTTCAGAGCAGAATTTTTTATAATAACAATAAAACAAAGCCTGTAAATAATCCATATATCCATTAACAAGAGAATGGATTAACAGATTGTGATATATTCATATAATTGAATACTATATATGGTGAAAATGAAAACACTATAACCATATAAGTCAACACAGTGAACTCTTAGAAATATAATGTTGAGTACACAATTGCAGAAGAATACATACAATGTGATGTGCTCTTATAAAGTTCTAAGACAAGAAATATATTGTTTAAGGACATACGTATTTGATAAACTATAGAGAAAAATAAGGACTGAGGGAGAAAAAAGTCTGGGATGGTAGTTACAAGGACGGGATGGGGGAGGTAG